>NW_015505285.1:1019825-1034718 GCF_001515645.1 Sinocyclocheilus grahami | reverse complement strand
CACACACACACACACACACACACACACACACACACACACACACAGTAAATATGGAAATATATGTATATTGTTTCAAGTTTTGGGCCAGAAAAAAAGAAAGATACCAATACTGAAAGGATTAATACTGCAACAAATGTGCATTAAATTGATCAAAAGTGACAGTAATAACTTTTTCAAATAAATGTTGTTCCTTTGAACTTTTCTTTTATCATGAAAGAATCCTGATCATGGTTTCCACAAAAATATTAAGCAGCACAACTGTTTTCAACATTGATAATAATAAGAAATGTTTAAGCAGCAAATGAGCATATCAGAATGATTTCTGAAGGATCATTTGACATGATTGACATTACAATTTTTACAATATTACTGATTGTACTGTATTTTTGGTCAACTAAATGCAGCCTTGAGCATTAAACTATCTTACAGGCCGTGAACTTTTGAAAGGATCGGTAATATAAACTGTAATGTTCACTGCAGTTTATATTTACATTCAGCATTGTTTTGCTCTACTATCACAACTATCACAAGCCAGTTAATGAAGAACCACTGCACTATGCTACAATTTTACAATTTCATGTTTAGTGCACAGCCATGTTTATTATGCTTTGTCATAGGCTCACCGGGTCAAATAAGTGCAAACATACTTATCCATTAAATGCCATTCTGATTATGCTACTGATTCTGATGTGGAGCAGAGTTATGTAAAGCGCTGTGTGTGGGCAGCTCAGTGATGCCTGGATCCAGAACCTGTCTGTAGGATGTGTGTATGTGTGGGCATCAAGTGCCCCTGTCAACAGTATAAGTGTGTAGGTGTGATTGAGTGCTTTATGGTTTAAACAAAAGGTAGTTGTGTGTATAAATGTGCATGGTTCATTGAGTTTATTCAAGCCAGTTTTATTGTGAGTGTGTGTGTGCATATATACTGACAATGTAGACATTTGATCCTGAGTGTGTTTGGATTTCTGCCCAGATTTTCTCTCAGGGATGTTACACGAGCCCTTCATTCATTTTCAGACACACACATTCGTCACACGTACTATTGATCTAATAATTGGCCAGTGGCATCTGTCCTCTCCGATCAATGTCCGGCACTAAAGATCACAAGCCAATCAGCTCAGCACGTCACTGTGCCTGACAGACAAACAGGAAGGATTGTGTAGCATATCCCAGAATTCCACACCACCAAAATCGTCTCTAAGAAACCTCTCCATCGCCTAAGTGGTGCTAATTAAGCTCTGTTAGTAATTCTTACACACTCTGATCTGGAGCTTAGCAGATAATTACCTCTCTGGAGACTGTCATGCAGTGTTTGGGAATTTGGACTCATGTTATCCTGGACCTCTCAGTTTCAAAAACACCACGATTTGGTCTCAGTCATCACAGAATGTTATGAAGTTATTTTACTCTAAATTAAAGAAATAAATCATGTTGTCTTTATGAATGGCCACTACTGTGCTAAAAATACCAGTGTGAAGAGTTCAAAACACTGTTTTTCAATCCAGCTCAATGAAATGTTTAAAGATGGGGTGGAAATCCATACTGTACATTCGGCATTTCTGTTTCTCTTCATCATTACTACTAAACCTCATCCAATTCACCAGGGAAAAAAAACAATACTCCTAACTAATAATATCTGCAGTTACAAAACAAAAACTTCCTGAACCTTCTTTTACAGTGACCCTAATATTTATTTTGTACACTTCTAGATACTTAGGTCACGTTAAAAATATCTGTACACAAAACACTGTAACCAGCTGAAAACAAATGTTTAGTTTCCCTCAAATTTACACAGGTTTCGTAGCAGGTCAAGTTCAATATACACTACAGTTAAAAATTTTGGGGGTGGTAGGACTTTTTTCATGTTTTTGAAAGAAGTCTCTTATGCTGAAAGTTGAAATTTTTTTTTACATTTATTTGAAATAGAAATAGGCCTATTTAACATTATAAATATATTTCCAGTTGCTTTAGAAAAAAAAAAAACTTGATATTTGATATTTTTTTTTATTACTGTCCCCACATGTTTGAACAGTAGTGTACTGTATATAATTCATTATATATTATAAATATGGCTTAAGTGTCCAAATATAGGGGTCAGTGTACTATATATTATGCACACTGTATATTATACACACACAATTGCAAAAAACAGCAACAAACCTGCTGGCTCTGTGCTCTTTCTGTACTGGTCAAGGCTGGACAGTTGGTTGGCACTCTCAAGGGATAGTTTGTTATTGAGGTAAAGAAAGAGTACAATCACAAGAAAGATGAACACACCAATGCCAGACAGGAACCCCAGAGCCTCAGGAGACACTGTGGAGAGAAAGAGAGAGATTTATTTATTACTCCAATAAGGTACATTGAAAATGAGATGAAATGAGATTCAATCAGCATTCAAATTTGGATTCAAACCAAATAGGGTTTCCATTACTTCTGACTTTCCTTAAAGGGGTCCTATTTTGCTCTTTTACAAAGTCTTGATTTTGTTTTGGGAACAGGCTCTCATACTAGGTTGTTCGAAAAATATATTATTTTCCACATATTTTCACATTATTACAACACCTCTCTCTCCAGTCTGGCATGAACGGCTCGAATAGTTCCTGTATCAAATGAAGGCCCGCCTTCTGAAATACGAAATGTGCTGTGATTGGTTAGCTGGGCCAGTGTGTGTTGTGATTGGCACTACTCGGCGCCTGGTCGGGAAATGTCACGCCCCTTACCATAGCTGCCTGCGAGCTTCAATCGAGTCGTTTGTTGTAGTTTTTGAAAAGTGATTTCTGTTAAATAAAATATCTCCTTTTGAAGTGGACTTTGAACTTTGTAAATTTGCAATAATAAATCTTTTTTTATGCTCAAACATCGACATTACTGACTAACTAAAGTTGAAAAAGCATATTAGGACCCCTTTAAATGTCCAGTTCTGGAAATTCAAATTTTGAAATCCATGTTTTGTGTGACAGTGAGAACATATTCATATTCAGTACTTTGTCTTTTAAAGCAGATTTCTGCTTGATCTAGGATCAGTGAATCAAGTGAGCAGCACTTAAAAATAAAGAGAAAGGCATTAGTCTAGAGTCTAGACATTACTGAGAGAAAGAGACCAGCCATACAGAAACAGAGCAAAGATGAAATGTTCACAGTAGGTGCAAAGGGTTTAACCTGATCACCTTCCTTCACTCATCAAAAACCACAGAGATGGTAGAATGTAACTGCAAGACTATCTGCTAGTCCTGCTCTATGTGGCCACATATTTCAGGATGACAGAGGGAAATGACCCAGTTCCAGATGGTTGGTTTCCCACTTAGGGAAGAAATAAACGTACCAGCGATGATTTCTGCACTGAACTGAATCACAGCTTTCTGTGAGTGTGAATTTGACTCTAAAGTTCCACACATACACCCATTCTGCAAGAGTAAGTGTGAATTATTCACACAAATTATGCAATGTGATTCTGTCCCATCAACCTCTCTGTCCCACAGGGTCTGACAGGAAGAGTTAAATATTAAAAAGAGAAATCCTTCCATTTTAAATCACTTTAAAAATCACTCTATTACGGCTATCTAGAATATCACTCTGTACTTTTTTTCATTGGAATTCTAAAACTAAAATCTGTTATCTCTAGGGTGCTGGTTAAAAGTTACAATGAGCTACAAATGTGTCACTGGTAGAAACCATACAAAATATAATTATGGCTGTAAAGTCAGGGGTAACTCTAAGAGTTAAAAAATGACCAATAAATCATACTACAGATTTACAGTATTGATGATAAGAATGAAATTTGTGATGTTGCCAAAGGCTAATCAGGGTAAGATGAGGTCAAAAGTTATTATGTCAGGGTCACTACTTTGCCGGAATGGACAGAATCCATAATGCTCCATTCCAGAGTGTGAAAAAAACAAAATAAAAGAATGTTCCATGGAATGATCTTTGTTACATAACAGCAGCTCTTAACCATGGCAACAGAGTTCCTGCTGTCACTGATCCTGTTCAGCCAGTTAACTGCGTAATCTAGCTAGCTGCTGCTGTTTTTAGCACGCGGGAGGACATCACAATACAGGACAAACAATGGCCAAATGCAAATGATGACACTCTTTTGTCTTGGTGGACACTGTGAAGAGACAGACATTATTAAAGTAACATAATTAGCAAAATTCTTGAGAAAACAGCAAACTTTGAAAATAATACCTGTTAGGTATAGTGAACCTGATGTCTGTTGTTTGTTTAGCCTATAGTCATGTACACAACACATTTGTGTGCATGCGACAGTAATGCAGTGGGCTGATGGAAATTTGAAATCTAATTTTCCTTGATGTTTGCCACAGTGCTTCCTGACAACAAAGACACTAACATCCCTACTGCATCTAAACAATTACAAACTGCGGTAAGACATCAATAGCATAAGAGAACAATAACAACAGGATAAATTATTATATACTTTAGCACTGGTGTATGACTCACAGATTTAAAACAGATACAAGGCTGATAAACATCCTAAAATATACAGTAACTGCTACGCAAAAAGACACTTAATTAATTTCTATGCCTGTTTCTGAATGTAGGCAATGAGAGAGTTAATACAGTCTTTGAGTGTTTGAGGTGATTCTGGTCAAACAAACACTTATAAAACAGCTCTCCCCCTGAAAAAAAATCAGCTATTTTTAGTAATGCTAATTGATTTACAGCCCGTGTTTCCTGATCAGTTCAATGAAAACATTTCCCTCATAACCCACTTGCCTCCTCTTCCCCCTCATGTTTCCTCTTTCTGTTCTGTCATTTATAATTATTTCTGGTTTCTGTTCTTTCATGTTCTATTTGAAATATACTTAGTATACTTAGCTCACTGTAAGGTACATTTAACCATCTTGCAGATGGGAAAAAAATTAAATAGTCACAAGTCCTTCTGAAAGTCCTGCAGTCAGATGCCAATTTAATCAAAGAGGCCTGAGTCACAGACATCAATAACAGGACAAATAATCCACTGTACTCAGAGTTCTTCCTGTCAGTCTCCACACACAGAGGGGAGGTGACAGAAGAAACAGACAGCGTTCGGTACGCTCAGTGCTCAAAGAGGGAACATTTACAGTAGGCTTTTTAAATCTGCACAGTTTTAAAGGAACTATTCACCTGAAAATAAAATGTCAAGCGGATAATATGTAAAGTGGAAAGATATGTAAACTGGGTTATTTGATGCAATTAGTACATTAATATTTTGTGGGAGAAAGAAAAAGTTAAAAACCAGTTATTATTGTATAGGTGAAACTTTTAAATGTTGGAGAAGAATTTGCAAAGTGATGAAAATTAGTGTTCAGGAGATAGTTTGTTTAAGGGAAATAGCAAGAGACCCAGATTTTAAACCAAATACTTTTGATGATGTATTTAAGGTTTGGGCTAGCAAAGGACATAAAAGATTTGATCAAATTTACGGAGATAATGAGGTGGAGACATTTGAGAACGCAGAGAAAAAATACATATTGTCTAGGAAATTATTTTACAAATATCTTCAAATAAGAAGTTATCTAAAGGATGAGATTGAAATAAAAACTTTAGATGATATTCACCCTCTGTTGCTTTTTATGATTAAAGTTAGTAAAATCAATATACTAGACAACTTGATAGGACAAATAAAAAGTATATTCAAAGAAATTAAGGATAGGGGTTTATATAATATTAAGACAAAATGGGAAATTGAATTAGACCATAAAATAACAGAAGATTGGAAACAAAGTTTAAAAGAAAATCTAAAGACTACACAATCTCCATATTGGCAAGAATATGCTTGGAAAATTAGTATGCGAAATTTTATAACACCAGAAGTATCTTCCAAAAATAATCATTTGTTTTCAGGATATTGGAAAAGTTGTGGTTAAAGCTAATTACACTCATATATTTTATACTTGTAAAATAATAATAAAAATTCTGGACAGAAGTAATTTATGCAATAGAAGAAATTTTTAAGAAATCAAATATAATAAAGATACTAAATATAGTTTTGGGTATAGGACCTATGCTACTTAGTAAAGATGAGTTATATGAGTTAACATGCTGTTTTCCATGAAATTACAATGAACGGAGACTTGAAAAATTGTGAATCAATTTTGAATAAACAGTAAATAAATGCAAAGCCAAAATGTACAATACCATTCAAAAATTTGGAGTTGGTTATGCTGGGTACACACTAAAAGATTTTTAAAATGTGAGAGACCACAAACACGAGGACAAAAAATCCTAGATTTAACCATTTTGCTCCTATAGTATGTGGTGTGCCGCAGTGTTCCCCCCACACATCAGGATTTCTGATCGTAAATATTCAACATGTTAAGATCATAAGATCATCTTTAGAACCACCAAGATAATCGGGACATTACCTAGGATTGTCAGAAAGGGAGAAATCGGCCCAAAATCAGCCCGATTATCTTGTGGTGTGTACCCAGAATTTGATTTTTAGTCTTCAGTGTCACACGATCCTTCAGAAATCATTCTAATATGCAGATTTGGCATAAATGTCTTTATAGTAAATTGTAACATTATAAATTTCACTGATCAATTTAATGCATCCTTGCTCAGTTAGTTTAAAAAAACTAAATTTTAATGTTTTTAAATTTCTTTTAAAAACACGTTTACATGATAGTGTCAGTAATAGCATAATTTATAGGTTTGGGTGAACTATGCAAAACTATTTAAAAACGGCACATAACAGTAACAATATGATTTAATGCTCTTTTATTAGACCAATAAAAATGATTGTGACTACATAAATCTAGCTACAATATAATACAGTATCCTTCTAAATCAGAGGAAACTGCAAATCAATAGGGCTGAAAAAATTTAAATGAGACTTGAAAAATTGTGAATCAATTTTGAATAAACAGTAAATAAATGCAAAGCCAAAATGTACAATACCATTCAAAAATTTGGAGTTGGTTATGCTGGGTACACACTAAAAGATTTTTAAAATGTGAGAGACCACAAACACGAGGACAAAAAATCCTAGATTTAACCATTTTGCTCCTATAGTATGTGGTGTGCCGCAGTGTTCCCCCCACACATCAGGATTTCTGATCATAAATATTCAACATGTTAAGATCATAAGATCATCTTTAGAACCACCAAGATAATCGGGACATTACCTAGGATTGTCAGAAAGGGAGAAATCGGCCCAAAATCAGCCCGATTATCTTGTGGTGTGTACCCAGAATTTGATTCAGAAATCATTTTAATATGCAGATTTGGCATAAATGTCTTTATAGTAAATTGTAACATTATAAATTTCACTGATCAATTTAATGCATCCTTGCTCAGTTAGTTTAAAAAAACTAAATTTTAATGTTTTTAAATTTCTTTTAAAAACACGTTTACATGATAGTGTCAGTAATAGCATAATTTATAGGTTTGGGTGAACTATGCAAAACTATTTAAAAACGGCACATAACAGTAACAATATGATTTAATGCTCTTTTATTAGACCAATAAAAATGATTGTGACTACATAAATCTAGCTACAATATAATACAGTATCCTTCTAAATCAGAGGAAACTGCAAATCAATAGGGCTGAAAAAATTTAAATTGGGCGAAAGAAAGAAAGAAAGCTTCTGATGTCTGTGAAACAGAGAAAACCCCTTGAGTCTATGTTAGGAGTCTGCACACATATTGCACAATGCAGAACTGCATTTCTGATGTAAATCCAGGTCATCAGACAGAAAATCACCTGAGCCAGGACAGAATCTGGGCCAGAGAATAGCGGGACAGAACAGGTGCATCTGGAGTAAAGACACTGCTGAGCCATTCAAACCAAAGAAAGCAGGCCAAAGAGGAGAGAAACTCAAACTACACTACATCTTGCCCTTAAAACACCCTAAACACAAATCCAGAGTGACCACATCTAACATAAATAAATCTACCTCAAATAAATCTGTACTAAACAATGCATACTTACACTTCTTCTTTAATGTGACATGTCAGAGACAGTTTGTGTATAGCAATGATTCAAATAACCATCTTTGCACATCTTTTAATGGTAAATTAGTATCATAGCTAGAAATGGCCTTCTTCTTAGATACTGTTGGCTGGTTCTGTTGTCATAGAAACAGGTAAAAGCATGTCAGGATGCTTAGCCACCTCTGAATTACAAAATACTACAGACACAAAAACACTCACAAGAAACATTGCACACTGTTGTATACTCCAACATAACAACAGACCATAAGTGCTCTCAGAGGCCCACACACACACCCTCAGTCATAACACCCTCACACACACACACACACACACACACACACACACACACACACACACACACACACACACACACACACACACACACACACAAACATAGACAAGAGTGCCCTGTACACTCAGAGAGATATACTGCAACGTAATCTGAAACACAACCATATATGTCTGCTAAATGATGCTGCAAACACACACATAATGTCTAGTCATACTTGAATAGAGAGGGAGCAGGCAGCACCTCCATTACCAGATTTTATAGGCCTCATAAATAGCTACGCTTTTGAAGGACATTAAAATATCATCAAGCCAGCAGGATTTAACATTGGTCTGTTTAAACTTAAAGTGTTTTCATTATAAAACAGCACTACACTCTTAAAAATAAAGGTGCTTCAAAAGGTTCTTCAAGCGATTCCATAGAAGAACCATTTTTGGTTCCACAAAGAACCATTCAGTCAAAGGTTCTTTAAAGAACCATCTCTTTCTTACCTTTTTATAATCTGAAGAACCTTCTTTCACCACAAAGAACCTTTTGGGAAACAGAAAGGTTCTTCAGATGTTAAAGGTTCTTTATGGAACCATTTAGACAAAAAGGTTCTTCTATGGCATCGTGAAGCACCTTTATTTTTAAGAGTGTAGTGTGTAGTTTCTGCAGAGCTGTTCCTCTTTTTCTTCTCTCATGCTGCTTTCTGTCATTCTCATTATGCCAAACTGTCATATTTCTGTCTCTCTCCTTCTTTATCCCTGTGCAGTTCATGTTAAGCTACTAATAAACTGCAGCTAACTAGCTATAAAAAAGCAGTTTGAGGTAATTTAATACTCTTTTTTTTTTTACACACAGGATAGTTGGATATAGCGATATACCATGCACATTTTAAGAAATCAAAATAAACACCACCAATAAAATTAGATACAGCACCATTTGTATATGAAATGACAGCTAGATTATGCGTAATACAATGTAATAGATCTCATTTTGTAAAATGATTGTAATAAAAATTATACCGTATATCATGGCAAATAATAATCCAATAACATTTAAAAGATCTGATTCACCAGAATGAATCAGACTTCCCAAAGCTTCATATAATTAGAAGGAGGACATTATAGGACATATCTGATAATTAATTGAAATTCACATGGTTGTAAAGCTGTGTTGAAAACATTAATAGAGCAATTTGTTATGCTATACTGCTTGGAAAAGTAACTTGTTACTGGAAAAGCTACTCTAAAACAACTAAACTACTGTCTCACCACAAATACATGTACAGTACTTAAGCTTGTAGCATCTCAACTTTAGTGAGTCACTCCATAACACTCATCTCAGCTATAACCTGTCAGGAAACTAGCATTAGCCACAGCAGGAACGTCCTGTCAACAAACACCTATGACTTTGACTGACAGTGGACAGATGTTGCCTGAGGAGTGTACAAACTAACACAAACACACTATACACATACAGGTGGTGAATAACTTGTCTTCTGAAAGTATTCTTGGACAGCTCAACTGTGATATGATACAATTATGTTAATAAAAAAAATGATCTAAGCATTCACAGTCAACACAGATGTGGTCTCGAGTGTCATTTAGGCTTGGACCAAAAAAAAAAAAAACGAAATCATGTCTAAATAGGGTCATCAGTACTGATGGGTTCAGCTCTGCAGAGGCCCAGTGCTCATCCGGTCCACCTGGACCATTAAACTTTATTACACTAGGGCCACAGATCCTCACTAATGATGTTAAATCTGCCGAGACTGAGCTCTCACTAAACACACAAGCCAGCCGATAACAAATAAGACAGCTGGACAAACCCCTGAGGAACTCAGAAACAGCAGCACTATCCAACAAAATGTTTAATGTCTCATCCACTGAAAGCCTTCAGTACATCTAGTTTCTCTCTTGTGCGCAGTAAAAATATTTCTCGTACACATAATCTTTATTTTTATACACACTTTAAACACATAAATTCACACACGGTTTGCAACCTTTCTTCCTTTTCACAGGGATAATTAAAGAATTGATCAAACCATGACAATCTTTCTGAGAGGATATTGGACAAAAAGTTAGGTTTGACAACATACACACTTAGACAACAAAAAGGCTGATGGTAAACACTGAAATATGAAAGCTCAACATAACAGACACAACAAGGAAAGTGCACAAAAGGTCAAATAATGACACATCAACATAGTTCCAAATACATTTAAGAAGACAGACAGACATGGACAGGCATGAACAGAGATCAAAATGGTCTCTTTCGGTATGGAAAGCAAAAAAAAAAACATCCAGACCAGCATAAATGTGCCATGTCTTGGTTCAAAGCAGCAGTAAAGGACAGGTGGCAGCCATTTTATGTTTAAACTGGCCGCTTACCTTTTCTGATGCAGATAAGCTCATGTACTCCACAATTCCGCTCTCCACCTGCAGAAACAAAACACATTTAATGACAGACAATACACACATGCAACAACCAGTGTTGGAGAAAGTTACTTTTGTAATTTGCATTGCAATTTTGCTTTACTCCCTAAAAAAGTAACTAATTACTTTACTTGGTTACGTTTTATGGAAAGTAATGCATTACGTTACTTTTGCTTTCCTTTTTAAATCTGCACTGGGCTTACTTGTTTGTTTTTAATATTAAAAAGTTCTTCTTTTGCAAATGTAAAAGCCCTTTTACAACAAAAGCGAAATGAATGAGCCTCAGGCTGAAGGAAATGTACATTCACGTCTGTACAGTAGAGGGCGCAGCTCAAACAGATTGCATGAAGAATATGACGCAGGAGAAGAAAGTTCAACACTATTAAGCAATAACAAAAATGAAACGCAAATGTGTCATTTTTGCTTAGTATGGTTGAATTGGATCATCGAAAGTCAGTAGCAAAGAAATTGGTTAATAAAATGGGATTAAATACATAAATTATATTTGTCTT
Organism: Sinocyclocheilus grahami; assembly: GCF_001515645.1. NCBI lineage: Eukaryota > Metazoa > Chordata > Actinopteri > Cypriniformes > Cyprinidae > Sinocyclocheilus > Sinocyclocheilus grahami. The sequence continues at coordinate 1,023,560 of NW_015505285.1, read as the reverse complement.
ATTTAACATTGAATTATTGCAGGTTTGTATAATATTCTGAGTTTGCATTTGACTGTTTTTATTAATTTTGAGGAATACTGAATTTGTTTTTGTTCATATTTAGTCTAGAACTACAGTAAGCATCACGTTCTGCACAAGACAGCATAAGAGCTGTCAGTCAACACATGGAGAAAAAAAGTAACTGGAGTTACTTATTTAAAAAAGTAAATCTGATATTTCCTTCTAAATTAAAAAGTAATGCGTTACTTTAAGAGTTACTTAAAAAAGTAATCTGATTACGTAACTTGCGTTACTTGTAATGCGTTACCCCCAACACTGGCAACAACACATTAAACAGAGACACAAACATAGAAAAAGACAGACACTTATAACTGATGCACATGACACTTTAAGACTTTATCACATTGACAAAACACTGGACACTATGAATCCATGAAACAATGTGAGATTTGACACGAGAAAAATCTTTGTGTTGATATTTGACACCTTGAATCGGTGCTGTTATTTTTTAATTAAAACTAAATTCAAGCAACTAAGCAGTTTAAACCTCAAGGGCTCTTTACACTGTTTAAGGCATAAGGCCTTCAAATAAGAAAAAGTAATTAAAACTAAAAGCTAAAACTCTATAAATACTATATATATACACACACATTTAAAAAAATGAAATAAATTAAATAAAAATGACAAATGCATACAACAACATTTCAAAACTAAAACATTTAAATGAAAAAATAAATAAATAAAAATAAATAAAGCTAAAAACAATTCAAAAATATTAAAAGAACAAAAAGGTATGAGTATAATAATGATTCTAACATAACACTAAGCCAAACACCAAAAAACAACTACATATGTGTATGTACAGCCACACACATATACACATATATATAAATACATTAAATATATATATATATATATATATTATTTCATTTCCATTTTGTATGTTGAAGTACTGAAATAACTCAAAATAAATAAAAGTAAAACTTAATAAAAAGCCTATACAGACATAATAAAAAAACTAATAAAATGACAACATTACTACAACTGTAACTAAAACTAAAATAGATAACTAATACAAATCAAAGTACATTAGATCATCAGTAATCCTAAAAAAATAACACTGAGGCAAACACACATGCTAAAATAACAACAACTTACTGACACATAGTAAGAACTAGATTATAAAAAAACTGAAACAGAAGTGGAAAGAGGAGAGATAAAAAGCGATACTTATTAATATTACATTTTAAATTGTTTATAATGAGATTATAGTTACATTTTTACATATTACATGATTACATATTTTCACACAATGGCCATAAATTATTCATAAATTATTGATGCAGTGATTACCAAATATTTTGTCAGCCAAACTCCTTAAACAACAGATTCAGATGTTTCAGTTCTCTGATATCGGTTAATGGTCACATTGACATGCAGGTAAACAAATGAAATATTTCTATTTTTAATGTTCAAGTGTTTAAATTATTTTTATTTTACATTAAATTTTATGATTTAGGATCATATGATGTTGCTAAAAAGAACATTATTTTATGTATTTGTTGTAATGAAATGTGTTTATGCGGTTTAAGGTACAAAAAACACATTATTTTCCACATACTGTACATTATTGTTTCTCCACTATGCCCTGCCTTTCTGAAACGCTTCGATTTTTACAAAGCTCATCGGTCTGAAAAGTGAGGTGTGCTGTGATTGGCCAGCTATCCAGTGCGTTGTGATTGGCCGAATACCTCAAGCGTGAGACGGAAATGTTACGCCCCTTACCATATTGTGATGCCCTGTCCGGCCGGAGTGAAGAGACAAAAACATTAAAACCCATTATAAATGAGGCATTTGTTGCATCCAGTGGGGACAAAATTACGGATTATAATGACATATACTGTCTTTTTACGCATTGGATCGCGCCGCGTAAACATAAAACCATGTCTGCATTTGTGATCGGAGAAATGACAAACAACAAGCGCTACTCTACACTGCTCAAAACTCGCGTTTGAATTGTCAGTGGCAAATTCTTTAATATAAAAAACTTACTTACAGTCTGTGAGTCAGAACAGCCGGCATTGTAGTCTACTCTACCAGGATCAGGAAACCGTCCTCCATAAAATGTGCTGCACACATCTGAATATTTGGGTTGAACTGTTCTGGAACAGTGTTGTAAATACAACTTAACCACTGATTTCTAGTCGTGTCCTCTTTTGGAAGGCCAAACAAAGTAGTTTCGCGTTCACAATGAAACACAGAGTCACACGCGGCAGGCTTGAGTGAGCGGAGGCCGGCGGGCTAGAGTGAGCATTTAGGTAGGCGTGGTTGACTCTTAACTTTTATAAAGGATATCTCTTTGGATTTGAGAATTTAGTCTTTGCAACTTTACAGATCTTCTTAATGCACCAAGAGCTTGAATCACTTCAAAGAGAAAGTAAAAATGGAAATCACATCATATGACCCCTTTAATTATTACATATTTATCCACTCACAAACCCACTGCAGTTTTTACATTAAGCATAGTTTGGGAAACCCTGGTGTAATGTAATGTTTAATGCATTTTATGATGTTAATATAAAAAATGAATAAATTTTCTTTCTCTTTGCTTTTTTATAACAATGTGGTATGCTTAATGGTAAGATTAAAACAATTTAGATAAAGTAATCTAAAAAGTATTAGAATACATTACCTAAAATGAGTAACCTAAATTATGCTACTAACTACAGTTTTAATCGGTAATCAGTAACAGACTACTATTTAGTAATCCACCCAGCACTACTAACAGTAACATTTAAAACATGTTTTTTGGTATCAACCTTCTCAGACAACCTTTTAATGTGCCCTAGCATCTAACTTTGGCAAGCATAACCTACTGTAAGGCTTTAATATGCCCTGCTAAATAACCTCTCAAAGGTAATGAATTCAAACAGGGATCACTGTTGTGTTAATCTGAACTCTGTGCAGTTAAAACTCAGACACACAATCTCAGACATCACCTCAGCAGAACGGCTCACTTTACACTTTGCAGCTGTGCTCGGGTGTTTGCTGGGACAGTTCAGGTCAGAAATGTCTTTAAAGCTGAAAACCACACTCATGCATTAGAAAGCAGCAAAAAAGAGTTTCCATTATGTACAGCGTAAGACTAACCCATGATGGTCTGCAGAAGATTTCAGTTGCCAGTGGTTGGATTCAAACCTGGAACTGAGTGAAGTGACTGGGGTGTGGTCTCGATTCGTATGTCAAATTTGTACCTCGGCACGTTAAGTGGTAAAACATATGGACTGTGTCTATGTGATGACAATTAGCATTAATAATGTTCGAACACAAATGATGATGATGACCAATATCATATAGTAAGATGGTGAATCATTGTAGCTTTGACAACACAATACATTATATTTTAAAATATATTAAAATGGAAAACAGTCATTGTAACACTATTTCATAATATTATGGTTTTTACCGTATTTTAATCTAATAAATGCAGCCTTGGTGAGCACAGAGTTTATATTTAAACAATAATATTATAATATCATTTATATTTTTAAACATGTAAAATAAATATGATTGTGATTACTGGATGACATTGTCATTGTTATGTTTCTCAAACCTTCATACACAAAATTTACCCATTTGACCTCATTTTAATACAAGTATTTCTCAAACTAACAAATGAACAATAAATTGTCTCAAGAGCAATTTTTGAAGGGGACACAAATAATACCGCTAAAA
>NW_015505285.1:1017106-1017719 GCF_001515645.1 Sinocyclocheilus grahami | reverse complement strand
CACCAAAAATGATTGAGGTCATGTACATATATTGCACGATATGTCGATATATTGATTATTGAGACAGGCTTAGGGAGGGGGAGACTCAAAATGTTTATAAACTTAAAACGCATTTTGCTTTGCGTTGCTTTACTATTTACACAATTATTTAAAGTATAAAGCATTGTTATTTACAATATACAGAGTGGTTTTTAAGCATATTTTTAGGGGGGACAACCCTTAGATGGGGGGGGGGATTTCTGCCTATGCATCTCTGCACTGCCAAGTGCTTTATTCAACTCATTGTTCAACTGCAAATAGGTTGCTTTGCTTTTGTCTACTTGTCTTTCAAACCACATTCAGTGGAAGGGTTTAGTTTAGTTATTTAAAAAAATAATCAATTCAACTCAAGTATATTTGTATAGTGTTTTCACAAAAGATATTGTTTTAAAGCAACTTTACAGAAACGGCAAGTTTCAATGTTACACTTAAGTAATATCTTGTTATTTGTGCATTAAATCTGCTTAGTGTTGAAAAAGGGAGACTTTGATTCTGGTTGAGAGTTGGTGTGAATCAAATACCTTTGGCCTTTAGCCTGTGGGGGGTTGTAATGTCAGCTTGACCTGCAGAGGTT
>NW_015505285.1:1015109-1015515 GCF_001515645.1 Sinocyclocheilus grahami | reverse complement strand
TCTAGAATCCTTCCTGTCTGGGCTTAATAGCTCCAGATTTTGTGTGTGTGCTATTTTCACCATCTCTCACTCTCTCTATATATAAAAAAAACATCTTATCCTCACAGACTGACAGATTTACACACAAATCCGCTTAGGCAAAAACAACAGCACACAGAAGCAGCTTACCAGAGGGGATGTAATGAAAATGCCACTGATAACCTGAACAACCTGTCATTTTCCAATATCCCATGGTGGGTTTGCTGACTGACTACTGAAGCTCATTTGAAATTATCTCTTTTTCTTAGAGTCTTTTAAATGTGGTTGTGGATTATTTCTTGGTCAGGCTGAGGATCGTTTGTATGAATTATGCTTTGTTATGGGTTAAAGGGATACTCCACCCCAAAATGAAAATTTTGTCATTAAT
>NW_015505285.1:1006278-1007601 GCF_001515645.1 Sinocyclocheilus grahami | reverse complement strand
GTTTTTGTGTCCATTAGTAGTGGGGATTTTCAGTGACTCTTTCTGACATGCAACGATTCTTTCCATTTTGGCTTTGTTTGAAAATATTTTCATTGGTGGAGTAAAAATTAAATTATTGTCAATATTATTAAAAAAACAAATAATTAATAAATAAAATAATCTTAACCTCATAAACTAAAACACAGAAGTTAGGCTACTTAATATTAACTTATAGTTGAAATGTTGTATAAAAGCAATGTTGGTCTGAATATCAAAACCATGTTTCTTTGCACAATCTTTCTATTTCAGTTTTGTAGTGTTGGGTTGAGAGTTCCAGTATCGTTTACATGTAGCTGTCTTGACTAACTGTGACCCAGACTGATAGCCAGACAGAGAAGAGACAACTTTGCCCCAGAGAGTCTCACTATGTCTCTCTCTCTCTCCTGCATACATTACCAGTCTGACACACAACGCCGCAATTAACAGTTTGGCCCTCTAAGGAAGATCCTATTCACTACAGTCTACATTTCTCTCCCTTTCTTTCTTACTCACACACTCTCTCTCGTTCTTATTCTCTAGGGAGAGAGAGAAGCAATTTAAATCAAGACACATAAAAGCTAATGGCCATTTGCAAACAAGTCTTAAAATCTGCACTAGATCTGAAATCCCAAACCAGTTAGACAGAAGATTCTAATTGCTGGCATATGCCTCTCTCCACAAACTCCTCCAGGCTGCTTACGGTCCTGTGGAGAGTTTTAAATCAGATGTCAGAACAGCTAATTTAAAGAACACTGATTAAATTCCATTTGTTCTCACGGATCATTTATTGATTAGATGCAATTTAATCTCGTAATGTGTGAGAGGCATTAACTCTGATAATCTGGTTCATAACCAGCAGAAGAGAGAAAAAAGCTCATTTAAATGTCTTGTTTGCTTTCTTCTTCACAAGCGCACAAGTAGACCAACAATACACAGCAATTATGGCCCTGTACCTCCACTCTCTGGAGTCCTCCGCTGCCGTTGGGAGAGGGAAAGGGGCTCTGTGGGTGTGTTTTGGTGACTGGACCTTGCTGGGACTTCATCTACTTCACGCTCTGCATTCAGACTTTGCATTGGATCAGGTTAATGATCTGTCTGCGCTGATCTGAGTCATGAAAACAGACTTTGCATAAGTCAGACTCTTGAGAACTGCGCCACAGCTGATGCAGTTGATTTCATGCACAAGATGCCCCTAAAGACTTACTAAGACCGCTGTGTGGGTTTGAATGTAAATGTAAGTCTAGAGGCAAATTCAGGCAAGTCTTAGCAGTTTTTCAATTTGCATTTCTTTTTGTTTTAATCAAA
>NW_015505285.1:1002337-1002538 GCF_001515645.1 Sinocyclocheilus grahami | reverse complement strand
TGATGCAGTCACTCTGGTCTTATTTAATGTGATTAGCAATGGAGCTTAAGGAGCTGAGGGTATGTTGCCTCCAGAGCTCTGAAATAATATCACTTGTAAACAGATCTGCCAGATTTTGACAAGCTAATTTTCTCATTTACAGGTAAAAGGAGGCAACACACTGTAGCGTCTGGACCACTCAAACACACAATATATATTTTG
>NW_015505285.1:940983-1000948 GCF_001515645.1 Sinocyclocheilus grahami | reverse complement strand
ATTATTCATATTTCCTCATGAGCTGATTCGTTACAACACTAATGGTGAGTCAAAAGACTGATGAGACTATTCACTGGTGAACAGTAAGTCTTATCCACCTATATATTAAATAAAAGCTTCTTTAACACAACTCACTGCACCTGAATCATTGCGTGCAAGAATCATTTGAGGGTTTTAAAGGTTGTCCATTACAGACATCCATCAGAGTTTGAAATTCACCTGTTAGCGCTGATGATAAAGTGCCTTCTTTTAGATATGGCTGAATTACTTCCCTGTAATCATTCCAAATTCGTCCTTCATGTGCAACAAAAGGCTGCAAGTGACATATTAAATTAATGCACCATGTTTTCAAAATCCATCACGCTGGCCATCAAGTTCTCTTTCTTACAGCATTTATCTACAAAAGTAAAGTAAACAACTCACAAAACACTTATTCAGCAAACAGAACCTCACAACCACACACACCTGAACACCAGATGTTTGTCATATAAAAAGTACAAATGTTGAGTTTTTCATTCAAGAGGTTCATGGGAATCAAACAGAAAAGAACAAAAGCAGGAGCTCTTTCAGGGGCAACACACTTCATTGAAGTGATAACAGTTAAACAAGCACTCAACAGTCTCTTTTTTCATCCTATTCTTCCTTATCAGCAATCCACGTCCTGCTTGATGTGCAGCTCTTTTGTTATTTCAACATGATTTTGGGTTTTATTCTCTGCAGAACAGCAGTGAAGTGCTGTAAATATTTGATGTGGACTCACTGTGCCAACAGCTGAGAGGGGAGCAGAGAGGAGATAAAGTATCTGATTGTCCTGAGGCAGAATCGGTCTGTTTGGATGTCAATGTATCAATATGGTTAACTGACCTGTGGTGCATTGCAAAATAAGCAGCGCCAATCGTAAGCATTACAGGTTTTCTGGGATCTCTACATGACACATCTGCATTACTATGAAATATTAAGATTTACACAGAATCTGAGTAGACTACATATTGACTTTCCCCTTTTCACTTTCACATTCTTACAAATTTCTGGCAAAAGGAATGAACACTGGATTCTGCAGTGTAGTTAGCTTAGGGGCTTATTTATTACACACATTGATATCTGTAAGGTCAAGAGATGACATTATGCATCTGACATCATACAATAATGAAGACAAAAGCATAGTTCAGTTGCTGTCACTAGCGAATTTCAGAATTTGCTGTTCCTTTAGGGGGAATGATGCAAAATAGATTCTCAAAAGGAGCACTGATAAACGCTGTATACACTAAAAGAAAAGAGAAACTAAAAAAAATGTAATGTAATTTCTGTGTGATAATAATAAAACAAATGCACTGATTTTCACTGTTTTTTCTGGGTTAAGTGGGAGAGATCATCAGCATACATTTAATAGTGATTTTATATTGATTGCAAATGTGTGCAAAATCAGTTAATGCTAAAAATATTTTGTTTTTATTTTATTTTTTTGCCTTCCTACTGAAGGTAAGTTAATGTGCATGCAGTTTAAATTTTTATTTCTCAAAAATCTCAACCAGCACATTTCAAACGAAATGAAAACACTGCACATTCAGTAAGAACTCTCTTCTCATGTGGAGGCTGTGTGTGTGTGGGTGTGTTAGTGCTGGCTTGCAGTCATGGTCAATAAAAAGAAAAAAAATCAAGCCTTTTAAACACAATCATAATCCAGTCACACAGTGAGAACTAACATACAAAATAACATATTGATAAACTTGAGTCAACTGATATACACACCACCTACATACAATATAAACTGCATACATTCAAAAACAATTCAAATTTGTATCTTCTCGATGTGAAGCCAGTTCAAAATCTGATATAGCAAACAGTTAACGCAATGAAACGACCAAATAACATGCGAACAGACATCGGTGCTTAAGAGCAAAGATTAGAGAGCAACGCAATCCTTTAACAAGCAAATCTCCGCTAACGTTAAATAGACCTCGCGCAACCTGTATGAGTGTCTCAAAATAATACACAAAGACTGAACACTAGCTTTTAAAAGAGCCTCGATTTCTATACTATCCCCGAGTTACATCACAGACGGCGGCACACTCCCAAACGGAGAAGTGAAACCACCGGATTTCCTCAATGAAGCGACATGCACCTGCTGACAGCGCCGGTTCTCTCGCACTATAGTGGAAGAAACCATCAAACAGTCAGCGAAAGTATCGGAGAAGCCAGTTGATTGAGGAGAGTCGGCAGCGCGGGAGCTGTTCTTTCAGCACCACAATCACTTCAATCCACACTACAACACACAAACTTTACCACCAACGTCCCTTTAACACAGAAACACTCTATGCCACAGCCAGTGGGGAAATAGTCACATTTAACCACTTCACGAACAGCTAAGCGAGGGGCTTTGGAAAGAGAAGTGAGTTTGAGAGAGCAGGAGAGCGGTATTGGCCTACTTACCATCTATCGCCATGATGTTCTGGTCTGGACTGAACCATGGCGCGCGCTTAAAACGGGGTGGGCTCGACCGCTCCAGTGCGCGGGGGAGGAGAGGGGGATGCGCATCAGATGGTACATTCTGGGATGATAGAAAAGTCTACGCTGGGTTCCTGCTGCGCCTCTTAGCAGGATCCCGATTAACTGTTTTCAAATAATAATGCTTAAGGGTGGGATGAATTACAAGACAGCAGTCGAAAACCAAAAATTACGTGTTTTTTACGCAAATTAACAAGCCAATTAAGTGAATAATTTCGATCAATCTAATTTTGTGTGTCAAAGCATGTCAATGATTACGTTATATAGCCTAAAAGAGTACATGGTGGAATATTATGCACGGCACAGCTAGAGATTTAAAAGAAACATACACCCTTGAAGCTCAGTTTACAACATTTCTTAACAGTTCTGTTAATTAGAGGTTAGTTGGTTTGTTGAATTTAAAGTAATAGCTCACACAAAAATGAAAATTTGCTTACAATGTACTCACCCTCAGGTCATCCATGTAGATGAGTTTTTTTCTTCATTAGAACAGATATGGAAAAATGTAGCATTACATCACTTGCTCAAGTGAACGCTCAAATTACATTATTTGGGTAACACTTTACAATAATTAACTAACACTTTAATACATGAACTAATGGAAACTTATTGTAAAATGTTACAATTATTTGTTATTAAAGCATATACGTTCACAAAAACACTTAAGTTAAACAGAAAAGCAAGTAGGTGCATGATTTGGCATGGCAGCCAATACAAATAATTAATAACCGTTTCCTTACCTAAATCCTGCGTTTGGACCAGGCTCGGTTGCAGAATCATATCCCTTTGTGCTTCTGAAATTAGGCTATTATCTTTTTCTATATAGTGTAGTTAGCTATCTCTGTCGTAGCTACGTGGCCGCTTGTCAAGCATGAAAAACACACGTTTTATTTAAATTCTGAATATATTATCGTATACAGCATGGAAAGAGCGCTCCCTTTAAATTTAATAAAAACTGTCACTCAACTGGCACAGGGATGTCCGTGGGGGAGCAAAGCCCCTGGCGCCGGGCCTGCATAGCATACAACATTCCACGAACAATACAATAAATATATTAGGCAATTCTGGGTCCTTGAGACATTAAAAACAGACCAAAAACAATTATATACAATTTTGACATTTTGGTGGTTCCTTGGTGTACAGCAAATATCAGAAATATCATACTGACTATAACATTATTATACAACTCTTTGTAATATTTAATTGATTAAAAAATGAATTTTACATAATGATTGTTTGGTAGGTAGCTATCTATTAAGAGGGATAATGAAGTGTTATTCCATATTTTCTTACATTTTTAATCACCTTGTTTAGTTAGAATTTTAAAACTCATTCTGCTTTAAGCAAAGATCAAATATGAATTGCAACAAATATTAGCAGTGGTCGTTTTGATCCTAAATTTCTACCAGCTCTCTTGGGCTTTTAAAAAATTCATAACCAATGTCATTCTGCCTAATGACAGTGACCTTTAGAAAGCATCTGCATTCAAAAGCAATTAAATACACCGCTTCCCATGCTCTCTAAACAGCCTCTGTATGTCAATGTATGTAATTCAGAGATATTATCAAGCTAAATTCATATTTTGCTTTTTTTTATCTGATTATAACCATGTCCAATTTATGAGACAGTGCTCTACACTGATAATTGCATTATTTGTTGTAAACTGGGATCTCTATGTCTTCGCTTTTTACTCTGTTCTGAGAGAAGTGCTTGTGCATTTCCTGCATGTCAACTGGGATGTCATTAGATTTCTGTAAGTACCGGAAGCCATTCAGAGCACTTACAGGAGAAACGATGAAAAGGAGAGCGAGAGAAACACATTTGGGAAATCAGCGTTGTCTTTTCAGAGTGTCAAAGAAAAAATGGACTGTGTCTGAAATATCAATAAGGGCTTCATCAGATGTAAACCTGACAGTATTGGCAATGTTATCATAATCCCATTCGGCTACCTTAAAAGACACCATGGTTACCCGCTGTTGCCATGCGCCCATTGTTCTGGTTAAAAACACAAGCACGTGCCATCATGCTAGAAATAACAGTCTCCCATCAGTCTCTCTGTCTCCATCTATTCTATCATTTCCCATCCTCTTTGTATCTGCTCAATGGACCTCATCAGTCTTTTCTTTTCATTTCGCATTCAATACCTGCCTAAAATAGAAACAAAAACATTTTCAGTGTTAACTGGAACCGGGGACTGAGGTTTAATGATGTGTATGAGGTCATCTACCCCACTTCCCAAAGCCATAACATCACAGAAATGTCACTGACAATTAAAAATGACTAAATAATTCTGATCCCTCTTTCTCTCTGGGTGCAAATTGAAATAATGGGGTTTGACTGCTCACATCTCTTTCTATTTATTCTCTATATAATTGTTAATAATTGACCGAGCAAATGCAAGGACATGCTCCACCAGCCAACTACAAAAAAGGACAATGATCCCAACACACAAAATCAATGGAAACAAGCACTTTAGACTCTAACTTCTTGCCATTATTTTGAACAAATGCTCAAACAAACACATGAAAGAAAGAACCCAGTATATATGAATCCCTCTTAACCTTAAAATACATAGTTATGTAAAAATTTTTTACAAAATGATCCAAATTTAAATTAGCTATATTTCATCTGGCATTATGATCACTTTTAGTTGCTATTTTTATATTTAAGTATTATAATCTCATCTAAAGAACCCATATGAAGGCCTGATTATTTATTTATTGTATTTTGCCAACATATAACGTAACTGTGCTTGCAGCGATACAAGTTTGAGTCCCGTCTAGAGGTCCTTTGCATGCTGACCTCACCCACTTTCTCCACAAAAATAAAGAATATGCATTTATTTGTAACTAAAAACACATTTTATAAGGGCAAATTTAGCAAATCAGGCAGTATTTGTCCAAGGCTGGTAATTATTTAAAATTTGGCACAACTTTTAGAGAGAAACTTTTAATGCATCTGTAAGTAAATGCCAAGCTGTATGCAGATAAACATCATGGTCAATTTTAGTATGAAACTTGCATCTGAGTTGCAGTCGGTGTGCAGAGGTTATCTGACTGGGGTGGTTTGGATGTCTGGGCAGAATTTTCTCTATCAATAATTGACCTCCTCTTCCTCCCTTGCCATCTCTTTAGGCTTGTTTTGTGTGTGGTTATTTTTGGATTCTGAATTGAGAGCCTCTTCCAAACGGTTGTGCTCATCAGTCTCATCTGTGTTGTCATAGAAACACTCAGACATCCATTAACCTTTTCAGTTCCAGGAAGAGATGAAGAGGAAGATTGATTTGTCTGAAGACAACTATTTGGTCTTCTCTTTTACAGAGATGAGGTGAAGCATCTTAAAGCATCTTAAAATGAACTTGCATGGATGTTCACAACCATCTATGTAAGTTTTGAGTGTAAGAACAATCTGATCTTTGCTTTTCTGCATGGGCACAGAATCTGCTTGTAATCCAGCAAGGGATGTGCCTCCTAACCATGTCTGTTTCTATCTGTGAGACAAGCTGCTTGAGTTCTTCTGGGAAAACGATAACCTATCAGAAGACAGAATTGTCAGTTTCTCCCCAACCAGACAGCTTCACTTTGGAAAGCTTTCTTACGGAGAAAACCTTAAGTGACTATCAATTTACCCAGGAGCTGTAAACACCACCTGATCTTAAATACCATCAAGACAGCTCAAAATAGTACATTATTAATGCTGATTAGCTTAGTTGGAACTTTCCGTTAGCTGCTAATAACACAAAATTATCAAACCATGACTATCATACATTCAGACCAAAATTATTTCATTAACAAGAAGTTAATATTGAGCTACTTATATTTTAGAAACTCTGGTTGCTTTGTGTATTTTTGCTCCACCAACAAAAAATAAGGCAGAATTATTCATTGCGCATTTTCCAGAAAAACAGCGTTCCTGAAAGAATGTTTTTGAATGACTCAGTTGAGTGATTCAGTGACTCAAGACAATCACTTGTTTTGTTCCAGAATAATTCAGGTTGAATTTGGAATAGTATGGACACAGTAATAATAATAGTAGTAACAGTATAGATTACATAGTAGTAATAGTACGCTATTCCAAATTCAGCCTGTTTTTGAAGGAATCGGATGAGTGAACAATTAGCGATTCACTTCAAGACAGTCATTTGCCACCAACTGGCATATCAATGAAACCTGCAGAAAAAGTCACTTAGAAATACCCACAGCTAATGTACGGACTGAAAATCTGTCTGGAAGAGTGTTATTTAAATTTTATTTAGATACCATTATAGTACTTATTAATATTTAGAATTGACTTTTTACCAGCATCCATTTTAGTTTTAGTAATATGCTTTTGTAATTTGTATTAGTTTTTAAAAAATATTTCTATTTATCTTTATTTTAGTTTTAATGTTAGTAATTTAAGTTCTTATTTAGTTTTTTTCAACTAATATTGATATATTTCAGCTTTATTTCAATTAACAAAAATATTTTCATAGTTTTATTTCTAGTTAATAACAACACTGGCCTGGAACATTCAAGCACAGAGAAGATTAATGACACAAACAGTGAAGAAAAATCTGATGTTGTATTGTTACATCAGTGTTCTTCAAATGCCGTTTGGCCATTGAAAACTGTTGTATAATGCAGAATGCAACATGTGATTAAAGGCCCCAGTGCAAGTACAGGTGAAAAGAAAAGGTGCTCCTGATACCTGCTACCACCTGATGGGCAGATCTCCAAAACACAGTTCAGAGCTCCCACTCTCTCCAAACACACACACACACACACACACTATAAAGTCATGACGGGAGCACAGAGGGGTTTCCAAGGCAACAGACTACCCACACTCCAATATACATGAGAGGCTGGACACACAGGAGAAAGAGCGATGGAGTGTTTCACACAAATGGAGAACAAACGTGTAATTGAGAGAAAGGTCACCTTCACTGGTCAGGTCTGTCTGTTTTCACAGGTCATCTATTCCTTCTCACACAAACAAGCCTGATTGAAATTACAGATGCAAAATATTCAGTTAACATTAAGATTAAAAATGTGACTGAAACGGCACCGTGACTAGGAATACAATTATAAAGACTGCTTTTCTAATTTGATTACAACACTCTAAAAAACAGCTGGGTTTGTCCCTTTATAACCCAGCATTTTTTAGTGAAGATCAATGTAACACTTTTCTGACAGGGCAGGTGACACTTCAACTGGTCAGAATTTCTCTTATTGTTGAACCCTTTTGAAAGTAATAAAAAAAAAAAAACACATTGGAGCCAAAGATCTGGGCTGTGAATACAGCGAAAGAAGACTTTATATTAAAAAACAACAACACAAAGACATGAGAACAGCATTACATTCAGGCAAATGACTAAATTTTAATTGAAGGGAAATACTTTCTTTGTCCGAGAGGCTGAAAATGTCACATTCGATTTTCACAGTACCCCTTTTTTATGTGTTTTTCTCCTCCCCTGTGATGAAAAGGTGCACTGTTTTTTTGGACTGCAGCATCTGAGCGGCGCGGTCGGCCCCGGTGATGGCAGCCAGACGGTGCATGTCATATCGGGAGTACAGGGCCGTGCAGGTGAAGCTGACAGAACCACCACCCTCTCTGACACCAGCCTGAAGCATATTACAAACTTCACTGTAGAAGTGAGGGTACATGGGCAACCCGTAGAAGATCAGGTTTTGGATCCCCTTGATAGTATATCTAAGAGAAAAGAGAATTAATAACATGTAAAAATTGTAACGTAAAATAAAATGAACAATAATTCAATATAATTTAAAATTTTCAAATAATATTTGTTTGCTCAATTAAAAAAAAATTATTTTTCCCCAAGGAAATTAATAGCATTTTTTTGTTTGTTTTAAATATTGGTGTCATTGGCCTGTATCGTTTTTTAATGGGTTCTATAGTACTGTTGAAAACTATAGATTTTTTCTGCTCATCAGATATTTTTACAATTTATAATAACGGTTTTCAGTTTTAATATATTGTAAAATTGTATTTATTCATGTGATGGCAAAGCTGAATTTTTAACAGCCATTACTCCATTTTTTGTTGTTGTTGCAACATTATAAATGTCTTCACTGTTACTTCATGTTACTTCAATTGTAGAGAATACTATGGAAGTCAATGTGGACCATCAACTGTGATTAAAGGCATTCTTCAAAATATCTTTTTATGTTTAACATAAGAAAGAAACTCATACAGGTTTGGAACAAAATGAGGGTGAGTAAACGATTTAAAATACATTACATAAGATTTAATTTCTGGGTGAACTATACCTTTAATGAATCCTTGCTGAACTAAAGTATTAATTCCTTAAAAAAAAAACGTACTGAACCCAAACTTTTGAACAGTATATGTACTATATATATATATATATAAGTACGCAAATGATAATACGTGTACAAAACATATACCTCTTGTAGAAGTGGAATCTCTCAGAGAAGAGCATAAACTGTTTTTCTCCTTTCTGGAAGAAATGTCGTGCTCGAGACACCTCTGATCTCTGTGAGTACTCGCTCACACTAGCGAAACTGATGTCATCCTTCTTTAGGTAGTTTCGCAGACGAACAAAATCAAAATATGATGGCACATAGATGAAAGTGTGGGACATGACTGAGTCTCTGTACTGGGGCAGGATCTTTTCCACAAAGAACTGGAACCTAAAGGATAATGTAGTCTAAATATTTGCAAACAACTCAAACATTATAGACTGAAAGTGTGCAGTCATCTGAATATGATCTGTGTATTTTGTAAATGCAGTAGTCATAGCTTTTAGTCCACAAACAATGGTAGCATGTTACTCACAACTGCTTGTGCACTTTTCAATATGAGTTTCAGTAAAACATCACTCTAAAATGTATCAGTTACTTAAATGATTTCATAGTTATAACAATATTTTCTCTCAGAGGCTCCTCCTCAGACTTAACACTGCTGCCCTCTCGTGGTCAGAATGAAAAACAGCAGGCATCTCTACCTGGCATCCTGGTCCATGAAGCTGTCAGACTGGAACATCTGGAATACATGTGGCAGCTGCACGAGTACCTGACAGATTGAGCCCACCTTTGAAATAGTTTTACTGCACACCTGAGAGAAAGAATAACAATAGTATCTGTATATATACCTTCAAAATGTTGGTGTCCGTGTAATTCATTTCTGTGTTAAACAGAATTTTAAAAGTGAATTTTTATTCTTGTGGAAAACGTGATACATTTTTTAGGGTTATGTGACTTTTGATCAACTTAATGCATTCTTAATGAATACAAGTATTAATTTCTTTAAAATAAATAAATAATATATATGAAGAGTTCATTTGCAAAAACCGATAAACGCCACTTTAAAAAAAAATTAGCTGATTGCCTTGCATTATTCTCCACATATAGGCGATCTGAACCCTAAACACGTTTTGTCAAAAAAGCCGGTTTTGTCCACTTTTTAAGGCATGGCGAGTTCACGTTTTACAGCGGAAGCCGACAAGCGCCCTGGTTGTTTTTGAACAGAAGCCGGTAAGTCCATTTTAGCGAATAAAGCGCTGTATTCAGGTCAGGTGACAATGCTACTTTCACTTTGAAAAGACGTACTAGCTGAGAGGAGTTTCGTCAAAGATGACAAAGTGATCGAGGATGGATAATTTCGACGAACTTGATGAACCTGGGATATCTTCTTCAGGGCGAAAAAGGAAAATAAAAGCTGAAACATTTTCACGGAAACTTGCAAAAGCGGCGCGTTACAATGGTGAGGGAAATGCTCCGTGTATTGCGTGTAACTTAAATCACATCCATACATTTTATGATCACAACGTTTGCCAGGCATCTACATTGTCATCTGAGGAGATTACAAAGATTAAACGAGTGTTTTTTAAACTCTAAAACATGAAATGTGGAGTTATTTGCTTTTGCCACAAAAAAAAACACACGACTGTTGGAGATATTTACTTTTGCTATAAAAACAAACTTTTAATACATTAAAAAAACATACTTTCAATTAACTTTAATTTGGTAAATTACCTGTATTTATTATTATAAAGTTATTACTTAATCAAAACAACCCAACTGCAGTTTGATTGATATTACTTGGAATGCACAACACAAAAAAAAACGTGATTTCTGAAAAAAAAAAAAAAAGTTATGAGTTATCGCTTTTTGCAAATGAACTCTTCATATATATATATATATATATAAAGAGAGAGAGAGAGAGAACTGACCCAAAACTTTTGAACACTAGTGTAAACATATTTAGTTAAACATACATTTTAATAGGTTTATATTGTCAATGTGTTTAATTAAACATAATACTGTAGGAGTTCAAAGATTACCATAAAACGCTCCCCTAAGACCAGATCCAATCAGATTAGCCCCCCAAAATACAAATACTCCATAATTTGAACAATTCTCAGGGTGTCTGATTGTGTACCTGGCCCCTGTAGTTGTGGCAGTGCTTGGTAAGGATGTTGGTGATCTGAGGGTCTTGTATGGCACTGAACACCAGCGTCTGTCTGTAATGTGCTGCCCAGTTGTTCAGGTTCCATGTGCGCACACGAGAGAAATCAACACCGTGAGAATCCAGCGGCTGCAGATTCAAATGCTTCAACACATGCTGCAACACAAAGGAAAACAGCCATTTATACATATTTAAACAGAGAAAGACTAAAATATAACTACATTATAATTTATTACAAACAGAACACAATTATCAAATTACTGTGCTATTAAATGTAAAATCTAAAATGCAAACATGGAAACTAAAGTGTTGTAAAAGAACTTATGGACAACTGAAACCCACCAGCAAGTGTTCCCAGTTCTGCATGAGGAACACATCTGCCTGGTCCACAATCAGAAGTTCGATGGAAGACAGGAAGTCAAAGTCTCTCTTTTTCTCACTGTCGGCACCCAGAACTGTGCGCAGACCCAGTGGAGATGCAATGATGATGTCAGAAGAGTAAAACGGAGAATAGAGACGCATACTGCGTTTCATGACAGACACACCTACCCCATAGAGAAAGAAAAACAGAAATGAGGCACAATAAAAGGTCAATTAAATAGGTGAAACTAAGGTATCAGGTTGTATAATTTCTCTGTCACTAGAAGAACTAAAGGGCTTGAAACAATACATTATTATTGTCTTAACCCTAACCCAATATGCAGAGAGAGCTTTATGTGTTTTAACATTCAAACATTAACGTGCACCACATATTATAGTTTAAGGTTTTCAGTTAAGGGGAAAAACATCATCGTACCTATCCTGAAATGGTCATCTATATTCCCAGAAAAGACAGCATGGTAGTCATCAGGTCTGTGCAATTTGGGCGGACTTTCACCTGGCTCCTCTCCATACTCTTCCTTAAACCTCTTCTTGTTACTGACATCCATTATCTTGCCTTTGGGCTCTAAAAGTGTTATGAAGGTCTGGACCACTCGCAGCACTCCATCTCTGAATGGCACCAGAATCAAAACCTAAAACAGGGAGAGTTCATTATAAGAATGTGGTTGGCTAATTTAAAGCACTTTTATTAATGTTGTAATCAAGAGAGCACATGACAATTAATTAGAATTTAAAATGATTTTATAACATTTACATTTAACATCAAGTATTTTTATTTATTTATTGGTTTATTTAATAGGGACCATGCATATTCATGAACATTGTTGTATAAATATACACCATGTAAATATGCCAGAATTAGTAACAATAACTACTTTTCATCTGCAGTCCCTAGGCAGGTAACATAAAACTAATAAAGACAGCCAACAATAATACAACATTCATTCACTATAAATTAAAAGATACACATAATGATGACATATACATTGACAACAAACAACAAAACAAAACAGAAATACATGATGGAAAATACATTGTTCGTCCACCTCTATACTACATTCAATTTAACAGTGAAAGTGTATGGGTGATAAATGTGTGACAATTAAAAATTAATACATCTCTGGTTTTCTAGAAGCCACTGTTTTAAGTGAGTTTTAAAGGTGTTGAATGTAGGACACTCTCTTATTGGGAGGGGCAAACTATTCCAGAGTTTACTGCCTATTATTGACAATACGTTTTGTCCAAAAGTGGTACGCCTAAATGGTATCACACAGTCCCCATTTACAGAGGCCCGCGTGCTACCTCCGCTTTCAAGTCTTTGGAAAAAGCCATGCAGCGGAGGGGGGGGCAAGATTATGTAACACTTTATATACCAAACAAGCATACTTGTATTGGAGAAACTGATGAAAAACTAAACAATGCAGTTAAAAAAACAACAACACTGCTGTGGTATGAATCTGTACCTTTGGTCTAGTAATGCCCTGGTCCCGAAACTCCTCATTCACATCTTTAGTTTCCTTCAACTTGGCATTATTTCTAAGCACACGAGTATTTGCCTTTAACACATGGTTTAGCACATGAAGACAGTACGCACTCCGCACTTCCTTGGCTTCCCTCAAAGGGGAGCTGTTTGCAAAATGCACATCCCTGTAAGTACCTGCAAAAAAAAAACAAACATGGGAGATGAGCATACTGAAAAAAAAAGGCATAGCAAAGTATACTTTTAAAAATTAGGATGTCTGGTGTTAAAAATTATTTAAATTTTGTTGACACACCCATGAGCCCAAGCAATTTCTTCTGTAGGTCCGTGACATCTGTCACAGCGCCTCCATTAGGTGCAAAGGACTGGTTTAACAAGCACCAATTTGCCTCCAGGGTTTTGTGGATGGTTGGAAGAGGGGCAGAATAGAGCTGCCCCACTGCTGGGAAACGTTCCAGTGGACACGCGCACTGCTGAGTGCCCAGCTTTGGCCACTGGAGAGTGAAGAAGAGAACTAGTGAAATTTCACACATTTTGTGGTCAGTAACATTTTTATTATTACTATTATTTTATTTATTTATTTAGACAGACTTTTATTCAGAAAGGATGCGATAAATTTATCAAAAGTGGCAGTAAGACATTATTAATGTTACAAAAGACTTCTATTTCAAATAAATGCTGTTCTTTTGAACATTCTATGAATCAAAGAATCCTGAAAATGAAAGTATCAGTTAAAAAAAATAATAATTTAGCAGTACAACTGTTTTCAACATTGTTAATAATAAAAAAAAAATGTTTCTTGAACACCAAATCAGCATGTTATCCCTATAATAATAAAATTTTAGTTATTTAATAAATTAAATTACAGCTAATTAAATTACAATAAATTGTTCTTTTAAATTATATTCGTAATTCACAATATTACTGTATTTTGATCAAATAAATGTAGCCTTGGTGAGCATAAGAGACTTCTTACAAAAACATTAAAAATATCTTACAACTTACATACCTTAACCTGAGTCTTGATTTTTGATCCTTGTAAGATTCGTCCCACTTCCTCTTCACTCAGTTCAGCCTCCTGGTGCTTCACAAACATGTCTACAACAACCAGAGAGTCAGAGCTTTGAAAACCTTGGCCTAGGTTTTCAATTTGCTTCTAAAGGAAATCAATCTTGTCAAGCTTGAGTATTACACTTAAGAGTTTGCAAAACAGTAAATTGCAAGCAAATGTAAATCATTTGAGCTTTCAGAGATGGAAAGATAAATCACGGCAATGTCTTACCTTCCTCCTCCTGCTCTCCCATGTTTTCCTCTCCTTCCACAGGCAGGTTGGTCTCCAGACAGAACGCAGCTTCATTCTTCTTATCTGTAAACTCTCCCTCTTCGTTCTCTTCTAGATCTCCATTGGTCTTTTCAGGGCGCTCTTTATTTTGTGAATTATCAGGCGTTTCGCCAGCCTCTCCTTCTAAATCTTCCTTGGCAACATCACCTTCCTCCTCCTCCTCCTCCTCTTCTTCTTCACTCTCTCCTAATTGAGAAAAAAATAATTAGAGCTCAGCACTGCAACTGATATTGAAAAGTAGAAACTATGGGACTGTAAAAGAGCTTACCTTCAACTTCCTCATCATCACTTTCTTCATCTTCACTGTTGTCATCAGCACCTTGGATCATGGTGGACAGTAGTTTCTGATAAGCAGACTGCTGCTCTTCATCACTGTCTTCCACACTGTCAGGTTCTGGGTGTTTTGGCCTGTCAGGCTGTTCAGGTGCATTAACACATTTATTATGATGCTTTGAAACAAAACATAAAGAACAAAACTTCAACCTGAGCAGCAAACTATTAAGATTAACCCAGGGGTAACTTCTGTTATCAGATCTACCCAAACACATTTTCCACCCTGCTTGTCCTAGTCCTATATGTAATTTTAATAGTGCTGTCCATGCATTAAATCACTTGGTTTATTGACTGTAATCAGAAGGAGGTTGCTGGAGCTGCCCGATCAATCCTTCTAAAACATAAGTCATGGCTAAATAAAGAATATGAGTCTATAATTACTTACCAAACGCAAAATCTGAGTCTTCTCCGGTCTATCAACAACACTAAAAAACAAAATCATATTAAGAGTGTTAGTACTTGCTACTTCAAGCTCCCAATGTATGCTAACATATACTGCTTTTGTTCTAAAAAAAAAAAATACACACATCGCTATACTTACTTATCGTGAAAAGGGTGCTGTTCTCCAAATTCTTTTAGATGTTTCTTCTGTTTCTTAGTTAAACTTGTAATCTCTTGATTTCCTCGCCTTCTTTTGCCCATGTTTCTATTCTTCACGTGTGTAACTCGCGTATGTGTTTTCTTCACGGATAGTTAAGAGTGCCGCCACACTCTAGCGCCACCTGTCGGTTTGGAATAATGGTAGTAATGCTACAAAACAAGGGGCCACAGATTTCATTATTTTGTGGAAAAAATCAACCCGAAATTAAAATAAACATTTTAATACTAGGTTTTGTCATTTCTAAAGCATAACTGCTTCCACAACAATAGATCGGATTACTGGACACTTTTGTGTATTTTAGTAGAAACACTCAGTGGGCCTGATTTGATGATGTTTTAGCAGCTGTCAAAGCAAAAGAATCATGCCATTGGTTTATCTTCCACCTTATTTTGAGATTTTCTCACTGTTACGTTAGTAGATGTTCTGCCACAATATGATTAGTGGCTTTAAAAATGCTCTGTCATTCCCCTATGAGTCAAAGAATCAGACTTTTCCTCCTGCTGTGCGTCACACAGCTTTAATTAATTACAAACACTGCAGGCGTGGAGGAATGGATCTCACCATCCGTTCAGGTGCAGCAGACGTATCGGGTGTTCATCAGAATCAGAGCAGAACTGATGTTTGATGTGCGTTAACTCGACTGCAGCCGAAAATATCTTGGCCGGTGCATGTGTAAGAATGTATGTAATTGATTTGAACATTGTTCCATAACATTCAATGAAAACAGATGTGTGGATACCAAATACGGAGACATTTTTAAAAAGTTATTTATATATTTATTTATTTAATTCTTCCCGAGAGACCATCCTCCCCCCACTCTCTGAGAACATGTGGTCTGTGATTATAAAGCATATTCCCCGCTGGTGATTAGGGTGCCTATGAATAACAGCGGGGCTGGAGGCCAGTGAAAACAAGGGGAGTGAAACAAATGAACCACACACATATCTCGGCTCAGGGGTGAGTCATAAACACACCAAAGGTTAGAAAAACACGGTTGGGTGCCAGCGTGAAGGCGAGGTGAGTGTCTGTGAACACCACCGAGAAACGCCATCTCAAAGAGACAAGCAGAGCCGATAAACTGCAGGCCAAGGGTCTCATGCCCACTGTGTGTGTCCGTCTGCAATGCAGGCAAATTCATTTACTCGACAGGGATGACGTTCTTGTATTTTTATTTTTTTGCTAAATGTTCCCTTAAATGTATTTCATGTAATGTGATGCATGCTGAACAGTGGTTTGCTTTTGCAAAAGTTGAATCTTGTAGTAATCTGTTTTAAGTCTATATGAATTCTCAAATTCTTGACTTGGACTATATCAATGATCAGGTTGCAGCAGTCGATGAAATGCAAGTAGCACTAGCAACATAACTTTTCTTCCATGCTATGATGTATTTCTGAGTGGTAATGAATTATCAGAAAATAAAAACTTTAGGATGGGTTCTAGGCATTATTTATTGATTTGATTTGGAGACTTGGGTGCTGAAAAAAAAATGCTTGAAGGGGCAAAGTTTAAGCTGAAAGGTCCAGTTATGGCTTTTTTGTTATTAAACATTATAGATCAAAACACTTTAAGATCGAAACACTAACATTAAGATTCATAACATGCATTTAGAAAACAGATAATAGTGAATTTTCAATTCATGCCAACTGTAGTAGCTCACTGGAAAGGAAAAACGAATGGTAATGTTAAATAAAAAAATTGTAACCAAGCATATGGCTTACAAAGTCATTAGGTTTATGTTGACTTTGCATCTTTTTTGAAGCCTCAAAGCTTTAATCTCCAGTCAATATAACTGATTGTGAAAAAGGACAATAGATTTTCAAAATTACACTGTTTTGTGCTCAAGGTTTGGGAAGACATGAGCAAATAGTTTAGAATTAGAATTGTTATATTGTCATTTTTATTAATTTAAGGAAAGTTCCTTTCCAGGACACTAGAGGGCATTGCTTCTTAATGTCATGTCTACTGATTTATTTAATAAAACCTCATGGAGGCAAGTATTGGTGGTGAGTCCTGAGAATACAGCAGCATTCATTTTCATTAGAGGTGCAAGAGCAGTGTTCAGAATATTCTCTGCCTGTTCCAAAACTGGCATCAAATGAATTGCATAATTATCGGAACATTCACAGATTATGATAATTACACACATATCAGTTGCACTTATTGCCCAAATTGCGTTTAATTGAGCAAATATTTATCCAATTTCCAACTCAATGGAATGGCTTAATTTTTTAAACAGAACATCTTTATTCTGTTCAGTAAAGGATCCAACATGCTCAAATCCTGTTGTTGATCATTTGTGTTGACCTGTTGCAGCTGGTTTGCATGTGTTGGAATCTGATTCCTCTTGAAGTGTTTTCCAGCTTGTTAAAGAAATGAGAGACAAAACTACAGCACTCTGAAAGAAAAATGCAGACGTTTACGGGACTCTTGTTAAATTGCCCACATCAAAATGAAACAGCCTCTCGCCAATAATTGGCAGCAGAGTTAGTTTTACATAAACACTCAGCCTGGGGCAGAGCATGGGGGCAGATAGTGGGCTAAAGATGGAAGAAAGCACAATACAAAATGTGGTAAGGGGTAGATTGGGGCTGGACAGCGGCAAACAGGCGATTTAAGCATAGGATGATATATAAAATCTTCAAGTGTTGATGTTGGACGCTTGCACTTGTGAAGTCAGTGGGCTGACATGTGTTGGAGAAAGTCTTGTTGAGCCTGTGCCTAAATGTCCGGCAGAGTGAGATCTCACACCTGGGGTTTCAGTAAACAGTGACCTGACAGAATCCCTGAATTCTGGGTTAGGGCTAATGCTAGTGAAGCTTAAGCAAGACAACATTTCTAGAGAGAAAGTGTGTGTGTGTGTGTATAGTTAGCTATAGTTTCCAGGCTAAACAGGCTAAACCTAACTGTCACCAAAAGTAAGCTAAGCATTCAAACATCCAAGGATGTCCTCAACTGTAACACAAAAACAAAAATGTAAAAATGAAAGCTACGTATAGAGATGCGCTGAATCTGGCAAAACCTGGATTATTTTAAAGTGGTTCTCATTTGGAAACATTAAATAAATAAATCCTTCAAGGAGTAGGGTTAATTTTAAGTAATTAACTTATATAATTTAATATTAACTTACAAAATGTGCATATTTAGCTATTGTTTGGTGGCAAAACTGAACTAAAAGTGATCTAAATGTGAAAATGAGCTAACTATTAAAACAATAGAAGTCTTTTTAGATAGCTGAGTAAATATGTGTGTGGGTGGGTTTAATTAAAGTATTCCACCAGGTAGTATTTGTTTAGATAGTCTGTTAACCACAGATGGAATGTAATCTGTCTAAATGAGTGAAGGTTCACATTTATTGCCCACAGCAACCTGGAACATTCCAAAGCCGCCGATGACAACTTTATGATTAGAACTAATTCACTCCTTTGTGTCTGCATGTGTTGCGGCTTTTATACAAATGTACTGAGACTTTACACCAAATGAATCTCAAGGGGAAGAATGTATGTGGACTGTCCTCAGAGTGCTGAAGATGGTATCCTGAGTAAATGTAGTCTGTCTCTGGAGTCCACTAGTTTTCATTACCATATAAACTGGACTTTTGCTTGCATTTACAGAGGCACTGAGAATTACAACAGTATTTGTTGACTGAAGGAAATCTCATAAGAGCACAAGTATTAAGAACATAAACAAGTATCACCTGCCAATATAGAAGGATCTTTTGTGTAATGTTACTCATTTGAATAGTGCCAAATGTTGCAATAACAGACAGACACCTGAATGATAGCAACTGCCAACAGGATGGCCAAAAAAGAAAAAAAGAAAATTCAACTTACCTGCAGAGGCGTGCCTGACTCTCAGCAAATATGTGCACACACACAGCACACACACGTTGTTCGTTGATGAAAAGGGTATTGTCTGGTTTCTGAAAGACAGTGTTGTCTAATGGTTTGTGTTTCCTTGACTCTGTGGAATGAGGTTTGTAGCTTCCTGATACACCCCACCTCATTACACTAGTCTTCCTCCTTAATCTTCCACCTGAATGTACCTGCTCAAGATGAGGAGAAAAGAATGCTGAGGGGAAAGAGTACTACTAAATAAACTGAGAAAAAAAATATTAATGTTATTTTTGTTAGAGAACCTTGCTCTAAAGTAGTGGCTCTTAACCAGGGGTTGGGGGCCCTTTAAGGGGGTTTTGCAAACTTCCAAGGGGGCGTTAAGATGACTTGATTGATTTAAAATAAATGATGTAGGCCTAAAATAAAACAAAACAAGCCTTGAAGCTAAAACAACTAACAATCTAAACTTCTTTCTTTTTTTGTTAATTTCAAAACGTATGGATACATTTGGTTCATTTTAATTAGAATTATTGGAGTTACTTATTTTAATCTTTTAATATTGTTGTGAACAGTGGGCCTTGTAGTCAAAAAGGCAGAGAACTGCTGCTTTAAAGTAACAAGTGCATATAAATGAATAATAATGTAATTAATAAGCATAAGAAAATGTATCATGCACATAAATAAAAATAAGACATTTAACATGCACATTAAAGCTGAAGTGTCACCTTTTAATGGTAATATACTTTTTCCCAAGTGACAATTATAGATATTAAATTTTTAGACTGGTTTCTCTAAAAGTATAACAATTTGGACAAAACATTTCAGTTTGTTTAAGAAATCCGACCAGCCCAACACAGCAACAGTGACACAATGAATAGCAGGAGTTTAGGGCGGGGCCACCCGTTTGACTGACCAATGACAGAATGGGTGAGTGTTTGGAAAACAATCATTGTTTTAGCAGTTCTGTTTGGTGTCGCTAGTGGCACAGAAATCATACACTTTTTTTCGTGCACACACACACACACACACACACACACACACAGTATCATTTCACTACATCAATAGAAACTCTGCGTCTGGTCTCTCTCCCGTTTTTGTCCATTCCTTCTTTATTTCTAACTAACCATCTTTCTCTCTTGTTGAGTAAATGTCAACACTCTACCTAAATTCTTCATTTATTTTCTCTGCTGGAATTCTGTCATCCAATCTCTCGTTCGCTATTCTCTCTTCCAGCGTTGTTCTCTTGGGTGGAATCGGCATGTTCTTATTGGGGTCTCTTTCCTCCTCTCCTCTCTTGCCCTCTTTCTCTCTCGCCGCGTCTCTGAGGTGGTAGAACAGTAGGCCGTGTAGCAGCGCAGTAGGAACAGTTTGTGTTGAGATTTTTGAGCTGTAGCTCTTTTCTTCTTATGTTTTTCATTTTTCCTTATTTTCGTTCCCTTCATCATCTTTCCCTGGGAAAGCAGGCCTGAGGGAACAGATGGAAGGACATATTAAAGAAAAATGTTCACTTATTCATCTTACTAGGTTCACAACAGACCGTTCTGTGTTCTGTGCCTGATTATGAATGACAGAAAAACGATTTACCATGTATCTTATTTTTTAAAGGGATGGTTCACTCAAAAAAATTAAAAATAAATAAATAAATACATAAAATAAAATGGTCATCATTTACTCACTCAAACCTGTATGACTTTCTTT
Source organism: Sinocyclocheilus grahami (assembly GCF_001515645.1). NCBI lineage: Eukaryota > Metazoa > Chordata > Actinopteri > Cypriniformes > Cyprinidae > Sinocyclocheilus > Sinocyclocheilus grahami. The sequence continues at coordinate 980,345 of NW_015505285.1, read as the reverse complement.
TTTTCTGTGGAACACTCACAAAGATATATATATATATATAAAAAGTCTCAGACTCAGGTTTTTTGTCCATATAGGTAAGTCAATGGGGTTCAAACAAAATGTCTTTTTGTGCTCCAAAGAAGAAAAAAATCATACATGAAACGATATGTGGGTGAGTAAAAGATGACAGAATTAAATTTTTTTGTGAACTATCCCTTTAAACATTTATGTTAATTCATGTCTTTAAACTCTAAAGCTAAAATGGTAAAATTACCTTTCTTTTTGTTGTCAGTTTACCTTTGTTAGTAAGCTAAGAGCACTAGAGTACTAGCTTAGCACAATGCTAACTATTTAAAACAGCTCTTTTGATTAGCTAGAACAACATATACTTTAAGGTCCCAGTGGACAGAATCAATTTTCATTACCTGCTAAATAAGTTGAACAGTTCCTGGCAGCATTCTGGCACAAACGCTGAAATAAAAAAAAAAAGTAGATGTAAGCTTTTTTTAGCTTACATCTCAAAGTTGTGTTTAAATGTATAGATTTTAAGAGGTGTTCACTACATGATACAAATGTGGACCATACGTTAATTTCCTCTGTAATACCATACCACTTTTTGGAAAGTCTGAGTCAGGCAGGAGTGTGCAAATGTCCACATGCATGTCCAAGGCTTTCATATGTTTTCAATCACATGAACATGATTATGTGTCTGACATATCACTGCTCCAGCCTGTGTTTCATTCCCACCTATTTATCAAATATCAGGCCCTGGTAACCTGGTATCCATGACGACCCGATTGTCACGGTGATCGCATCTGTCCAATTAGTTGTGGTTCATTACTGAGGGATCTCCGCCACGGGACTGAAACAGACCTGATTAGAGCTGCGAAAGGAGGGCCAGCACTCTTCTGTACAGGGGGGAGATGGGTAAGGGCTCTTAAAGCAGAGACCCCCAGGAGACTCACTCTGTCAGGGGCAAGAAGAGGTCAACAGGAGGTTCTCAGCTCAATCATAGGCTGTCATCATCTCTGAATGTCACTGCTGTAATCAGTGAAGGCAGCATCAAACCATCCTCACAGAACAGAGTCAGGAGAGCCATCTTGTAAATGAATACCCAGCATGCTGCCCCTAAACTTTGCCCTTTGACCCAGAATGTGGGTACACGAGCAAGAGAATTTTCAGTACACGTCATCAACGATGATTGATTTCATAAAACACCATTTAGTATATTTTTTAAGCCTTTTGGTTTACGGGGACACAGGAAGTGTCCTCATAAACCATGTTTATGTTGTTGTACTAATTTGTGTCCTCATAAACCATATATATGAGAACACACACACACACACACACACACACACAGGTTTGGAACAACTTGAAGATCAAGTCAAGTCAAGTCACCTTTATTTATATAGCGCTTTTAACAATACAGATTGTGTCAAAGCAGCTTTACAGCATCAAATAGGAAAATAGTGTGTCAGTAATGCAAAAGGACAATAGTAAACACTCAATTTTCAGTTAAAGGCAGTTCATCATTGAATTCAGTGATGTCATTGTCCAGCTCAGTTCAGTTTAAATAGTATCTGTGCAATCAAGTCAATGATATCGTCCCCAACTAGGGATGGGTATCGTTTACATTTGATCGATACTGATACCAAAACCGATACAGCTTATCGATACCGGTACTTATCAATAATGTTATCAATATTATTTGGTAGAAAAGATATGATGTGAAAAGTTATTGAAAATTTCAAGTTATTGTATTACTGCTGAACTTTAGCAACTGTATTAAAGTTCTTCAGTCAAGAGCAGTGAGTTATTTTTCACTTTGTGTTTTATTTTAGTAATATTAAAAGAATAGTTCACCCAAAAATGAAAACTGTGACATCATTTACTCACCCTCAAGATACCCCAGACCAGAATGTGTCTCCCTCCTCTGCTGAACACAAAAGATACCTAGCTAGGGTGAGCAAATGATGATAGAATTCAAAATTTGGGGTAGACTATCCCTTTAAAGGCTTAGTTCACCCAAAAATGAAAATTAGCCCATGAATTACTCACCCTCAAGGCATCCTAGGTGTATATGACTTTCTTCTTTCAGACGAATCCAGTCGGAGTTATATAAAAAATTGTCTTTGATCTTCCAAGCTGGTTAATGGCAGTCAGCGGGTGTTGCAGTTCATCAGTCCAAAAGACGTGAAATAAAGCGCATGTATCCATAATAAAAAAGTGCCTCACACGGCTCCGGGGGGTGAACAAAGTCCTCCTGTAGTGAATCGATGCGTTTTTGTAAGAAAAATAACCATATTTAAAACGAAATAACTAATTTAATATAGCTTGCACTCAATGTTGTACATGGAAGCAGTTCCAGGCGGATGAAGTGACGAACGTGGAAGCGCAGGAGAGAGATCAAAACAAAACAACGGTCATGAATTAGAAGTACAAAACTAGGATTTGTAAAGAAGAATGTCTGAGGATTTTCGATATAAGCCAAGAGGAGACTGGTTTTCCTTTGCTAAAGTAAGGAAACTTTGCTTCCTTTGATCCTGTAAACAAACGTTGGTTTTCACGAGACTCACTGGCACATGCGCAACGCCGACATCTTACGTCATCCTCCCGGAGCTGCTTCCGTGTACAACTGTTGGCGCAAGCTAGATTAAAGTGATTATTATGTTTTGAATATGGATATTTTTCTTACAAAAACGCATCGATTCGCTACAGGAGGCCTTTGTTCACCCCCCGGAGCCGTGTGAGGCACCTTTTTAGTATGGATACATGCACTTTATTTCACGTCTTTTGGACTGATGAACTGCAACACCCGCTGACTGCCGTTAAACAGCTTGGAAGATCAAATTCAGTTTTTAATATAACGCCGATTGTATTTATCTGAAAGAAAGTCATGTACACCTAGGATGGCTTGAGGGTGAGTAAATAATGGACTCATTTTAATTTTTGGGTGAACTATCCCTTAAACACTGACCTTGTTACTGTTCCTTTTATCTTCAATCTACATGTTAAAATATTTCTTGTAAATATACATTTCCAGGGTATAATCCAGGATTTACATTTATTAGAATGGACAACAAAAACTGAAAAATCTATGAAAAAAGTATAAACAGAATGAGATGAAAACCACCATCATGTTCGTGATAAATTCGTGACCAATCAATGTCTGCTTTGCAAAATCAATATTGATAGTTCTCAAATTTACACTCATCACCACTCTGTATGTGAGGGTGTGTTTCAGCTCCCTGTGGTAGAGCTTCAGTAAAAACAATAATAAGGTCTTAAACAAAGGCTCTACTGTAACAGAGTGAAACCTGCTCCTCTGCTCTCTCCAAACCGCTGCCATGCTGTCCATCAAATCCCTGAGTTTATCTAAAGTAAACCCTAACACTTTCACTGTTTTATGTCCTTCTCCCCCTTACACTTAATTCTATGTTAATGTCTTTTCGAACCCTAAATAAAGGAAGATTTTTCACTGGGTTAAGCAACATTTCATGTTTTTATTTTTATTTTTTGCACTTTTTTGCACTTTTAGTAGGTTAATACCAGAATTACCGAAATATATAATGTAAAACAGTATCAATATTAGAATGCTACAGAAAGTTATTCAGCAACTTTTTTAGTTAAATTACCTCATTAAATATTCATGCGCTATGTAAAGTCACAGAAGCTTTCACATGCTGTTTAGTTTCATCATCTAAAACTGGACCTGACAGTCCATGTTTAATTAATAACCCACAACAAAGTGAGCAGTGGGAAACATATAATGATAATAGGAAAAATTTATAAATATCTTCATATTTACTTGCTATTATTCTATCTCGTTCACTGAATCGCTGGCCGTCTCAGTGATCCGCCGTAAAACAGTGATTCTGTCCTAATTCCCTTGCATATTAATGGTGGAGTTCCCTTTAAAATCTTAAATGATTCCCTTTGAGCTAAATTATTATCACTGTTTCCCTTACACGTGTACAACTGTTGGCGCAAGCTAGATTAAAGTGATTATTATGTTTTGAATATGGATATTTTTCTTACAAAAACGCATCGATTCGCTACAGGAGGCCTTTGTTCACCCCCCGGAGCCGTGTGAGGCACCTTTTTATTATGGATACATGCACTTTATTACACGTCTTTTGGACTGATGAACTGCAACACCCGCTGACTGCCGTTAAACAGCTTGGAAGATCAAATTCAGTTTTTAATATAACGCCGATTGTATTTATCTGAAAGAAGGAAGTCATGTACACCTAGGATGGCTTGAGGGTGAGTAAATAATGGACTCATTTTAATTTTTGGGTGAACTATCCCTTAAACACTGACCTTGTTACTGTTCCTTTTATCTTCAATCTACATGTTAAAATATTTCTTGTAAATATACATTTCCAGGGTATAATCCAGGGTTTACATTTATTAGAATGGACAACAAAAACTGAAAAATCTATGAAAAAAGTATAAACAGAATGAGATGAAAACCACCATCATGTTCGTGATAAATTTGTGACCAATCAATGTCTGCTTTGCAAAATCAATATTGATAGTTCTCAAATTTACACTCATCACCACTCTGTATGTGAGGGTGTGTTTCAGCTCCCTGTGGTAGAGCTTCAGTAAAAACAATAATAAGGTCTTAAACAAAGGCTCTACTGTAACAGAGTGAAACCTGCTCCTCTGCTCTCTCCAAACCGCTGCCATGCTGTCCATCAAATCCCTGAGTTTATCTAAAGTAAACCCTAACACTTTCACTGTTTTATGTCCTTCTCCCCCTTACACTTAATTCTACGTTAATGTCTTTTCGAACCCTAAATAAAGGAAGATTTTTCACTGGGTTAAGCAACATTTCATGTTTTTATTATTATTTTTTTGCACTTTTTTGCACTTTTAGTAGGTTAATACCAGAATTACCTAAATATATAATGTAAAACAGTATCAATATTAGAATGCTACAGAAAGTTATTCAGCAACTTTTTTAGTTAAATTACCTCATTAAATATTCATGCGCTATGTAAAGTCACAGAAGCTTTCACATGCTGTTTAGTTTCATCATCTAAAACTGGACCTGACAGTCCATGTTTAATTAATAACCCACAACTAAGTGAGCAGTGGGAAACATATAATGATAATAGGAAAAATTTATAAATATCTTCATATTTACTTGCTATTATTCTACGGTCTATACCTACAAAAATAATTCCAAATGAAGCCAAAGTGTTGTACTCGTGTATGTTTCTCACATTCCTGAATGAATCAGTTTTTGATTTGAATTGGTTTGACTGAATGATTCATTGACTAACTTATAAAGACCTGCAGAAAGACTGGTTAATAAAAACAGTAGCATTGTTAAATATTACATATGATTACAATTGATACAACTGTTTTGTCTTTTAGTATATTTTAATAATATAGCATATTTTAATAATTGTAATATTTATAGTATATTAAATAGCATTATAGTATATTTATATTATATAGTACCGGTATGTTTCTTATGAAGATCTGAGATGATCGAACACCTGAGAAGAGATGATGCCAACCCCTCAGAGGACCTCAGATGACAACAACCCTAAACCAACACTCAAAACTACCAAATGTTCCTATTAGTTATTGCTGTTATATTCCTATAAGTTATAGTCATTGCTGTTAATAGTCTTCACCGTTTGTTTGAATACATGTCATTGATTAAGTGGATGATTTTTTACTGTACATTTCTACCATAGGACCACCTTGACACAGTCACCACTGATAAACTACTCCTTGATGTAATGTAGAAACTTTAATTTTCTGTAAAGTTGCTCTGCATCATGAAAAGCGCTATATAAATAAAAGTGAATAGTATGTCATTTATAGCTTTATTGGCAAAGCTGAATTTTCAGCAGCCATAACCCAGGTGGAAAAAAAGTACACTTCCATAATGTATTTAAAGTGCTCTATTTTCGTGCACTAATTTTGTATTTAATATACAAAAATGTGCTTTTAACATACTATCTCTGTATTTAAAAATGTACTTAGTCACCACTTGTAGTACACTTGAACCCATCTTTCATACACTAGTACACTCAAGTGTACTACAAGTGGTGACTAAGTACATTTTTAAATACAGAGATAGTATGTTAAAAGCTCATTTTTGTTCATATTCATGGTGTCCCAAAATAGCACAGTTGAGTACACTTAGATGATCTTAAGTTTATCTTAAGTCTTTTTTAGTATATTAAGTACAAAATTAGTGCGTGAAAATAGAGCACTTTAAGTATATTATGGAAGTGTACTTTTTTTCACCTGGGAACTCCAGTCTTCAGTGTCACATTATCCTTCAGAAAAAATTATAATATGCTGATTTGGTGCTCAAGTAATTTTTCCTATTATTATCAGTGTTGAAAGCAGTGTTGCTTGCTTTTTTGTGGAAACTAATATATTTTTTCAAGATTCTCTTATGAATAGAAAGTTCAAAAGAACAGCACTTATTTAAATTATAATTTTTTTTGTAACATTATAAATGTCTTTAACTCTCTTGATTTCTATTTAATGCATCCTTGCTGATAAATGTATGTATGTAAATGTATGCATGTAGTGTGAGCGCAGGTTTCTCTGCATCTACTGGAAGTTTTTTTTTTACAAACTGATGCCCAGTGTGTGCGTTTACTTTTTTTTCCTGATAACCATTTGAAGATGAGTGATGAGCTTTCCCACACTGCAGTGGTTTATCAGAAACTTCAGCCAACTGGGTCCTTGTTCTCCTGTATGTGGGTGGGTGGTTGTGGGTCTCTAGCCAAATCAGACTTCATTCCTCTCTCCGCTGCCCGTCATTTTTCTTTCTCACTCACTGGGGATTCTCGGCGTTGCCAAACCATCCTGCTGAGAAAACATCTCCAGTCCGTCTACATAAATACAAACAGAAAATAGTTTACATTATGATTTAGAAAGGTAACCAGATACAAGGACTTATCTTTCTGAAATGTTGCTCTGCTGATAACAGTTGGCATGCACATATCTCTTTGTCCATTGTAGGGTAATCAAGAAAATGTTTAGATATTCATACTGCTGAAGTTAACATATTTCAAAGCTGCAGCTAAAATAATCTAGTTTGAAGAACAGAGATAATGAAAGGCAGAATGCGGGGCGAGAGACGTTATAGAACTGGTGACGGCACCCTCGTTGATCTGTCCAATTAGACGGCTAAATTGTTCCCACATTGAGACTGAAATGCAAATGGTCTGCCTTTCAGGGACAGAGCTAATGAGCTTCGCTGGGTTAACCACAGTGTTACAGCTGAGGCGGCAGCTATTACTGTACAGCTCTCTCTAATCTGACCCATTAACTCTGTGTACACACAAATCAGTGTGAGTGTGCAAGGAGCCATGGACTATAATGACCTAATGAGAGAATGTGTGTGTGTGTGTGTGTGTGTGTGAAGTGGCCAGGGGACACTGATTTGACTGTGGGTTGGCAAGCGGCAACGTACACCTCGAAAACTGCTCCAAACAATCAACAACAAAATCTCCTTGACTTGATCGACCACAAAAAATTCTCCAAAACAGTAAAACTGGAAAACAGAGAAAAAGAGACTGAAGGAGAGAGAAAGAGCTCCAAATATGGCACAAAGTTGTCCAGAACTGCTCTCAGCACTGTTTGCTGACAGACACAGGTGAGACCTATAATGATACATGTGTGAACCAGTGTAAAAACAAGAGCTGTGTCTAAAATCACCGCTATGCTCTCATTCACTATTTCTTACATGAATGAATATTTACAGCGAATTTGGACACTGAGTGCACGAGAGGGCTGTGGATAATAATATGTGGGAATTTATTTGGTCACAGTACATGTATATCGGTCAACTGCAGTGCATTTTGGGATTAAATGAATGCACTCCACAGTGGTTTCGGACACCATTACAAATGGCTGTCCCATCAAATACTGCAGTATATAAGGGTATGGGGGTGAGTTTGGACAGCCTGGTCTGATGGCTGGGTTTAGGAGAGTTTTGGGAGGTTTTAGTTGAACCATTTAGTGAGGACTTTATTTTATTCACAAGTTGTTGATTGGATGGGGGCAGTTTTGAACGTGAGCATGCAGTCAATTGTAACAAAAGAGTGGGGTTTATGCAGACTAAAAATGAAAACCCTGGCACCAAAAGACAGAGTTATTACATTTTAAGAAAAAATGACAAGTTCAAAATAAGAAAGAAAAAAGATCAATAAGATGCATTTAGGAAATAGATAGGCATAATTCCCATTTCGTGCCGACTTAAGAGACATAAATGAACTACTACTGGAGCTCTTACCTTACTTGGTAAAGTCTTGCCACCATTCCTATGTTAGATTTGCCTATTTTGAAGGCAGTTCTGCTCATTCAGTGAATGACATGCTACTTCAGAAATGCAGAATGCTTTTTTCACTACTTGTGGAGGAAAAATCAGATCAGTCTAATCACAGAGTGATTGCGCTCTTGGCCCTGATTTCTTTCACACTTAATACAGCCACCTTTACTCAGTCACCCCTTGAAAACGACTCTGTGCACGTAACCTGATGAGTTATTCTACGCTCGCCCGCCACTGGGCAGCTCTGCAGATTTGTAGCTTTTGGTTGTGCTCCAAACAGACAGGGAGTGATAACGCAGCCGCAACAATCCTCTGTTTATTTCTAGTGAAAACACAGAGAAGTGGGGGTCAGTGGAATGTGGACCAGTGTCCGAGCTCGCACCAGTAAAGCAAACATGCTCCAGATTTTACCGCCAACATACTTGCAGGCCGGGGCTGATGTTTTTCTTTGCCCCTTAACCAAGCAGCAAATCAGTCCATAGCTACTGCTAGCAGCTGCAATCTGCGGTTGCTTATCAGCCAGTGTGATCAGGCCGTCTGGAGCTCCAAGGTTCCTCCACGTTCTTAAATGAGGTTTACGGTGGTCTTAATTATTGGTACAATAATTGCAACTATTGCAAGGCTGACCTCATGTGACCATGTGCTAATTGCATCTGGTTGGTTAGTGTGTTTCTTATCTTAGTCAATTAACAAGTTTTACATAGTTTTGACATAGTTTATTATATGGTGTGCATCTGCTACGTAACATTTTTTTTTACATACACATTTAACCAAGACACTTTAATGTTCACCCATTTGAAACACGCATCAATGACATAGTGAAAAAAGGAAATTGGAAATGGAAAAATCTTTTAAAAATTTAGTTGTATTAGTCTAAATCTCAATCACAATTTTCATATACAGTATTCGTATACATCTGTATGTATCCGAGTGTGACTTTCAAAAAAAAAAATGTATATGTATTTTTAACAATCAATTTATTTTATTTTTTTTACAAATATTTAGAATTATTTATTACTAAATGTAATTTAAATGAAAAACAACAGAATTTTACAACATCATATAACGGTCAAATATTTCCTGATACTTTAAAAGACTTCTGACCTTGACACAGTAATGAGGGTCCGCAGATCCTCTCGATGATGTCACTTCCTTTTTTCTGCATTTGACTAAACCAAAGCTTTGATAAGTTTTTTAAATATAAATAAGCAGTAAAACAATCTAATTTAGTAAATAACAATACAGATAATATCAAAGTACTTAATTTCTTTCTTTTAATTAGACATTTTCTTTATTAAATTACCAGGATGAATGAATTACCCAGACACATTTTTTTTTTTACTTTACACCATCCGCCCAAAAATAGCTAAATGAATTTTAATTCAGAAATTAATAACATGCTCTTTATAGAAGTGGTGAATTCAAATCATTACATATGTAATCATTACATATGTTAATTGCATTTTTTATCTATTTAATCCATTGACTGCCAACTGAACAAATGACTGTCATGTCACTGACCAAGACAAGACATGTAGAAACAAAGCTGTGGTTAAATGCTACAATAACTGTCACACTGCCAGAAATGGGCCTAACTTCTGATATCACTCTTGAAAAATCTCTAATAATAATAAAAATGTAAATTATGCTCCTTCATGGTGCCAAACAAATAATTAAAAGCTGTAAATTTGAGATGGAGTCTCATGTAGCGGCTGCAGGACTTTTGGGACTTCATATCCTGTAGTGAAATACAGTAACATTAACATACATGTTAACACAGTTTACAAGGCAATAACCTCCCTCAGGGGAACCAGTGACCCTGCCCACAGACTAAATCTATTAAAGCTCAGGAACAAACTGCTTTTGAACACAGCACCCACTCGTAAACCAGACCGCAGTCCTTAGGTTCTGACTAGAGGTTATGATTTTGCCATTTTAGCCTGCTACAACTATGCATGACCTTTCCTCCCTCGGCATACTTACTGCTAACATGAGAGCCTTCACAATACCTTCTGCTCTGTTTAGCTTCAAAATTTATACAAACTTCTTGGAACTTCTCCTGATGTAACCCAAAAAATATTTGTGAGAGGATCACGTATCACGGGTCTATCTCAAATAAGACTCGATTTCTTTTGGCTTCAGACCTGCGTTGAGGGTTTATTTGGGTGAAGGTGCAGAGAACGAGCGACCAGAGAATTGAAACCATGTTCACACATGGACAATGAACTTGAGGTGGGAGCCATGGGGAAACTCAAGGACTTAGCTGAGAGTCTTCACATTTTGTGTGAGACTGCAAAAATAGCCACAAACAAATAAAAAAAAAAGTGTCTGAATGCAACTGATTCAGACAGCTGATAATTCAGGCCTTATGGTGGATGTGGAGACGATTAGACACAGTGGAAATTACGAGCGTATAGAAAGATTCAGCCTTTGTCATCATTCCCTGTGTGGCCGGGACAACACAGCTAGGTAACCAAATAAAACAACAGCATGTTCAAGACCTGCATTATGTCAGATGGAAAGTGACTGACCCTCCCATAGCCCTTAACTGAAATTAAATCTTTCATTAGCAGAGCCTGGGTGCCAGAACCTGCCTCATTCTCACACAGGAGGGCAAGTCTTTGTGGTCACACAGGGAAATGCCTTTCCAATGTCTCAAATCCCCTGCATGCCATGAGCCAAACCCAAACCACAGCAGTGAGAAGGGAGCGCTGTCTGGCGAAATCAAGCGGCTTCATGTGCCAAAAGCTGCCATTACGCTCAGCTACTGTCGGCAAAGGCGAGACCTCGTCAAGATCGTGTGGGCGGAAAACGAAGTGCACCAAAATCACATGAAGTTTAGTACATCGCCTACACATACAGTACACACCAGTGCCTGTGTAATGTCGGACCAGATTTAGGTCTCGCTGTTTTAATGTCCCCGGACATAAAGGGCCAGTGCAAGTAGAGTTCTGTGAAGGCACTTAACATCTGCATTGCCTCTAATTCCAAAAAGCCAAAAGGGAGGGGCGAAGCAATTCTGTTCCTCGCGTCAAGCCAAAACCATCATCATTGGGCAGATTTTAGTGGAGTCAGAGCCACAGAAACAGGGAAGTTCTTATCCTAAAGGTCAAAGGTGACCTGCTCAAGTCAATTTTAATTTGCAGTGCATTTGTGGTGTTTTGAAATTGGTTTCTATAGCGTCACCTCCTCTAACCTCAAGTCAAACCTCTGAAAATCAAGCGATGCGAATGCTGTAGGCAACTTTCATCTGCAATAATCTGTGATGGTGTTGAGCCGCTCTACTTATATGCTGCGAATTACACTGCAGATCCAAATATGGAGATTTAGTACATCTGTTTGGCTTGTTCATCTCCTAAAACAAGAAAGTAACATTTACTGCCCAACATCAGCCTTCTTGTCTCAAGGCAGGGAATTTTATGTCTCCTGACTGGGTCAATTACTTTGGGATTTATTAATTCGGTCGAGGAACTGGATTCCACACAGCCAAGGTGTCAGTATCAAACTCAACAGTTGTGTTAGCAAGACCTAGGCTATGTTTCCCTTCAGGTCCTGGCTTTAGACTTGGGAAGCATCACAACTCTTGTTTCTCAAAGTCGAAATCTATTACCTGTTCCAGCAACACCTGTTCTGCAGTCCTCCTCTTGTCTTTTTCATCCCTTTGTTTTTTTCTCCGCCCCCTCCTGCAACAGGTCCTTGTAAACAAAGTGCTGAAATCTCTCAGGGGGTTGAGTATTTTTACAAGCCAGCACATTGTGATGAATATATCAAAGCTCTACTGGAGGCTGCGCAGGCTTTTATGGGCTAATAAATTAGCTCGGGCCCTGCTGGGGAACACACTGCTGCCCAAGGCCTAACCACAGAGGAGACCTGGCACAATATGATAAGCTAAGGGGAAGCAGAATAGCGGTTAACCAGGCCAGGCAGGTAATGGTTTTTTCTTGTACAGGTGGTCTAAGGGCTGTTTGGTCTTATTTAAAGCAGGCAACCCACAGAAAATGCAAGACGTCATCGACACAAAAGACCAACAGACATTTAAACATTGCATGGTTTTAACTGTAATGGCCAAACTGACCATTACAGTTTTTTTTTGTTGTTGAAGAATATCAATGACTCCTCTACCACACAGTTTTTTAAAAATCACTTCTTGCAGTTTAACTGTTCCAGCGGCATATGGGCAGTAAATCTCATTCACACTGATAATAAGCACTGTTTTAGAAAATTGTACATGTGTGCCCAAGCAGTGGTTGTGTAGAATCTCATTTAAAGTGTGCACAGAACAGAGCATACTCAACTGATGAAACACCAGCTCATTTGGCCGACAGATGTTTGTAGGTTTCTCCCTCACATAAACTAACGCAAACAAAGCCGAACAATTAAACACGATGTACTTTCTGTTGGTCTGAAAATGGGTCAGCACTTCTCTAAACAAAACAAAAAAAATCTTCCCCTTTAAAATGTGGTATGTGTGTTCTGCATCAGACAGAAAATAACACGGCTATGCCCTAATTAACATCTTCTGACATCAGCTGTCTTTGGTCATTTTTTGTTTGCATTCCCCAGCTGTTGTTTTTATGGATATACATAGTGACTTATAAACTTTGCATATGGAGTGGCATCATACAGAGCTGAGCAGGATCAGCTTTAACAATGCGGAGTCTTTTTGACTACAGGTGTTTATCTCAGAGTGGATTCAACAGGATTGTTTCCTTGATACTTAGCATAAACAAATAGAGCCATATTAGAAAATGACTCACTGCAAATCCCCAAGGACAGAATTTTTTGTTTTTTGCTCTGAAAGAAATTGGGATGGTTTTCATTCTAGGTAAAAGAGATGCTGTTTTAGGGCCAGTTCACACAGAGCTGGTTTTTGCCTTCCGCTTATGCTTTTAATAGTTTTTGTTTGTAACTTGTAATGAAAACCAGCTAGTAAGAGTTGTGTAGGTATTCGCAAAACTTAAACAAATGCAAACGCATTGAAATTTTCTTTCCATCTTATGTTTTTCCATCACTTAGTGTCTCTAAGAGATGCAAAAAATGTAGCAAGATGTAGCTTAACGGTCACAACCCTGTATGTGTCGTCTTCGACTCATATTTTTGAACACAAGAGCTTCTGTTTGAATGTCCCCTTGGTTGCCATATTGGGCAGCTAGAAAACATTTTTTACAATTGATTGACGTTAATGCAAATGTAGGTATCAACCATCATCAAATACGTAGGTAAATCATACCTCCGTTTTAGACTGTCTGGTTCACAGCTCACACCTTTTAAATTATTGTAGAATCGCATCATTCGCTAATAGCCTGATGTCCTGTGTAGACTGGCTAGGGGGAGGCCAGAGATTTTAATTCTTAAATAAAAATACTCAATGGAAAAAAGCAATGTTTGCTTTTCAGTCAGCAGGTGCAGGGGTATAAAATACCTCCTGTTAAACAACAGCAGTGAGACTGAAGTTTCCATTGTAACTGGCTATTATTAGCCACGAATCTCTGCTTAATGCACACACACACACGCACACACACACACATACTTGCATATGTGGTTTATGGGGACTCTCCATAGGCGTAATGGTTTTTATACTGTACAAACTGTATTTTCTATCGCCCTACACCTAAACCTACCCCTTACAGGAAACTACTGGCAATTTTTGAATTTCATAAAACACAATTTTCTATGTTTTTTAAGCCTTTTGTTTTATGGGGACACAGGAAGTGTCCTCATAAACCATGTTTACATTGTAGTACCCATGACATTATACACATTTGTGTCCTCATAAACCATATATACCAGTACACACACACGGACACACACACACACACACGGACACACACACACACACACACACACGGACACACACACACGGACACACACACGCCTCTATCTAATGGAATCCACCTTTAATCAACTGCAGATGCACATCATATTAAACTCCACACACCATACTCTGACTCATAGGCTGTTTAGTGCTGTTAATACCAATCATGTATATCTTCCACCTCGGGGCCGTGCCGGAGTGTTGCCCGGCTCCCTAAATCACCCGTCCAATACCAGAACCATCGGTCCTGGTGCCAACTCTCCTCCTGCTAGAACAGATCAACACAGGCGCACCTGGTTCTCCTGAAGAGCCACAGAAGGTGTTAAAACTGCAGGAGTCTTTGTCTGCAAGATGAAAAAAAGAGTGGGATGGAAGAATCATTTAAAAGAGCAAGAAAGACAACCACATTAATGAACAGGTGCAAACTGAAAATTAAAGCGAGGTGTGCTGTTCCCCTTGTAAAGAGGTTTTATAGTCAGGTATCTGCTGCATATGTCCCAGCTTCAGATATGGGAGAAGTGTAGCATATTTTCCAGTGTCTGTAACTCAGTGGTTTCATATGCTGTGTCTCTTAAACTTTGATATAATATTATCATATTTGTCAACTACAAGTATTTTTTCCTTTAAATGTGTAAAATCTACCTCACAACAAGGATGAGTTGTAACCCTAACAGAAACAGGAACGTATTAAATTTTGTCAAAATGGGAAAAAAAGTTAGATTTATTTATTTATTAAAGTAATACTTTTATTTGTGCATTAAATTAATAATTTATCATGTTAAATAGATTTCAATTTTTTTTAAACTGTCTGTTCATCAAAGAATCCTGGAAAAAAACGTATCATGGTTTCAACAAAAATATTAAGCAGCACAACAAAATTACATTTTAAAATATATAAAAATAGAAAACAGTTATTTAAAATAAATAAAACAATTTCAAACATTTTTGAAATTCTTACTGACTCTAAACATTTAAACAGTACTATACAGGAAACTTTTAAATAAAAAAAACATAAAAAGAATTGTTAAGAAACAGAACAAAAGCTAAAAAATTTCGTCATTTCATTATTATATTGTTTTTTGTAGATGAATATGAAAAACATGTTTGATTACATATCAAATTAAACAAAAATAACCTCCTGTTTAAGATGATTCCAGACATGTCATTTAGCATCCATTTACACGATCACAAATCAAATTATAAGCCTTACCTCAAAATTCCCCACAGGAGACTGGGCTCTTGCATGGTAGTGATTTCACACCTGTAGCTCATTTCTAATGGGTTTAACTAATGGGGTTACAATTCGCCATGTGTTACAACACTCATTCTTCACTACCAGTGCTGAGTGCAGTAAGGGAAGGAAGAATCAGCCACAGAGCTGAAGATGATCTCTCTTAGGCCTCATCTGCCACTGTTTTCCTTTCTGCAGTCTAATCAGGAATTTGAGAAAAATGCTGCGAGGATGTTAATTAGATAAGCACACTGGTCCTGACACACTGGATTTCTATTCCACTGTAGAGAAGCTAGAGGTGTTTCCACAGGGTCATATACACTCAAATCAAAACATATGTTTTCACCAAATAAGATATATTCAACATGCAACACTATACCCAGTCAATCAACAATATACTATTTCCTTTCCGCAAAGAATTCAATCTCCGTTTACAATTGATTTTTTGTGAAAAACCTCAGGTACTAATGCAAAACTCAGAACTGCATTTATGATGGGAAATGCTTTTGCTGGAAATAAAATAATAAATGAGGTTTACTGTGAAAAGATGACTAGGGGTCTACCTGTGTCACCACCCGCTGAGAGCCCATGCAGAGAAGGAGCAGGGACCCCATTCTAAATCCACTCTTTTTCTCTCTCTCTCCAACTCTGCTTGTGGAAAATGGACCATTCGTCACGCTCATTGCTGCATTTGGAAATAACAGGGTATTTTCCCTCTCGTTGCTACTGTTGGATGAAATCTTTTGGGCATGTTGAACATTGGCTGCACCCCATGGGTGTTTGGATTTTTTATGCCTACTTAAATTCTGGAGACTTGCTGAATTTTCTTCTCTGAGCCAAATGAATATTTTATTAAATAAATAAAAAATTATTGTTTTAAAGACTGTTTTAAAAAATGTTCAATATATTTACATATTTAGCTATATTTCTTCTCTTTTACAAATAACTGTTTTAATGAAATATGTTTTAATAAACATTAAATATATTTACTTTTTTTAACAAATGACTGTTTTAACGATACACTCACATTAATTTAATTGATACATTAATTATTATTGTATGTAAGATAAAAGGATTTTACAGAAATCATTTACAGAGCAGTCAAAGTCATAGCAGCAAAAAAATACCACCCATATCAAATAACTACCCCATCAAACGACTGACATGCATGCAAAGCTCTGGCGGGGTTACAAATCAGCTGTCATTCAATCCGAGCGATTTGGAATTCCAACCGAATCCGCTAAGTATGTTTTGGAAAAGATGACAATCTGTCACACGACATCAGATGAATTAAAACTTGACTGAAGCTTTTGACTAACTCTGAACAGATACCAACTGACCAGCTGGCATGAGTGATTTACCACAGTCTCTCAGTCTGATTTGGACATGTGTATCAAATCAAGACATTTAATACCTCAAACTGCTATTGATCACTGGGCAACTTGAGTAGAATAACTTGGCCTGCTGCTTTCTCCTGATTTAATATTGTATGAAGCTGTAGACTGTAATTAATGCCAGGCTGGGATGAGATGGCACTGCAGGACAGAAGAAGATAAAGAGATGTTTAATCAGGACTCATCCGAAGCACCTTAAATGCCATCTCACACCCACTTCACATCTGAACATCTAATCTTGATCTAAATCTTCTGGATTAAAGATTGATTTTCAACCACTAGGGGGCGCTAGGATATTGCTCAGGCCTCAGAAGAACATCCATATGCCCATCACTACACATGACACATTCATTTCCACTAAAACCTCTGAGAGGCAGACAGGGGGAGTGAGGGAGATGTCTTAGAGAGCCATAAATGCAACACTGCGCGCAAAAATGCAAAACACCTGCAAGCAACATGCTTAACGCTGCGACCTGCCAGGATGTGATCAAACATGGCAGACCATGAGCTAACTGTAAGATGTAAGAGGCGAGTGAAAGCGCCCTCGCCCCTCCTCACTCTCTTTTTACAAGGGCAGAAATGAGGGGTGTCCAAAAACATTAAACCGGCAGAAATACTTTCACAGCAAGCAGGTTATTTATATGTCTGATGTGATGTCATGAATGAGCATCACTCTCTTTCTCTCAGTTTATACTGTAATCTGTTTCCCAGAGGATTCGAGCTGCACGCCAGCGATGTTTAAAAGTAGCACTCAAAACTGCTCCAGATGAAGGATAGTAATAATAATCACATGCTATTTTGGAAATAACAAGCATAAATAAATTCAATTCCTTCCAAAAGCCTCTGAAGGATGTTGAATTCATATTTCTTCTGTCTCACCTCAAGAAACCCTCCCATTTTTGTGACTTCAATGCAAGAAAGAGAGAACGAAAGAAAGAAAGAGAGCTCGTAACTCACTGAGAGAGACGAAGAGATTACTCTAACATGTGTCTTCCCTTCATCTCTCCATTCCTCAGAATACTGCTGTTTCCCATCCAAGCACAGCTGCACACATTTACAGTTATAGAGAGAGAGAGATGGGGAAGTACCACACTCGTTTAGTGATCCACTCTTTCCTCTCTCTTGTGCCGTCTCTGCCGAGGGACTTCCCAAAAGAATTTTTAGGAGAAGTGGGACACATGATGGCCAACAGAGTAGAGGAAAATGTCTAACTTGCTTGTGATTTACTTGTTCTGTTCGTGTTGAAAATGATCCTTCACATACAAACTGAGCACATATGATGGCATCTGATCTGTATATATGCGTGTGTTACTAAACCATTCCATCTCCACGCAGCTGTAGCCAATAGACACTTTTCAAAGAGACTTTTGTTTTACATATCTGCTTTTCTTTTAACTATGGCGTTTTAAAGGAACAGTTCACCCTGCCCCACCCCCTCACCCCCGAAAAAAGCGTCATTCCAAACCAGTATGGCTTTCTTTCTTCCGTGGAGCACAAAAGGATAAATGATGGTCACCTTTTTTTCCATGTAACTACAATAAAATTGGACTTTCAAGCTTAAAAAGGACACAAAACACATGAAAGTAACATTTTGAAGCTATATGATTGTTTTGCACGTGACAGATTGAAAATCTTGACATCCATCTTGACACATTCATTAGAGTTCATGAAATGTCCAATGACAACGTATCTTTCTTTTGAATCAAATTTTAAAGGAATAGTTCACCAAGATGAAAATTCAGTCATCATTAATGACCCTTATGTTGTTCCGATCCTGTATGACTGACTTTCTTCTAACATTTTATTTTCTCCACACAAATCAAAAACAGCGGTCACCAAAATGTGGTGTGAAATCAGGTTTGGAACAACAACAGGGTGTGTAAATTATGATTTTCAATTTTGGCTAAACTAACACTTTAATTAATTATTTGACCCAGATCATATGAGAGGTTTTAATATTTGTTCACTTATCAGACTGATTTAACTCACAGATTCCATTATCCAGCCACAGTGATTCTTACTGGAGGTTATCAGTAAAACAACTTCTATTTTGATATGTTTCTCACACTGCAGAACACTTGGAATATAATGCACAAGCTGTATGGATTATTTTCATGTTACTTGTATACAATGGTGCTTTTTCATCCACTTATAAGCTTTATATGGCTTCAGTCAAGATTTGTGATTGCATAAGATTTTCTGGTAACACTTTACAATAAGGTTCATTAGTTAACATCAGTTAACTACTTTAGTTAACATGAACTAAGCATGCACAATACTTCTACAGCATTTATTAATCTTTGCTAATGTTAATTTCAACATTTACTAATGCATTATTAAAATCAAAAGTTGTTCTTGCTAACATTAGTTAATGCACTGTGAATTAACATGAACTAACAATGAACGACTGTATTTTCATTAACTAACATTAACAAAGATTATTAAATACTGTAATAAATGTATTGTTTATTACGTTAATACATTAACTAACATCAACTAATGGAACCTTATTGTAAAGTGTTACCGATTTTCTTTAGAATTTCTCCTTTGGGGTTCCACACATGAAAAGAGTCATATTGGTTTGGAAGGACAGCACAACTTTGTTATTTCTGTTTGTCGCTTTCTCGCCATAACAACCCTAATACCAAGAGCATCAGCGTGTCACATTTCGGCCTTGAAACTGAAGGTGAGATCATGGCAGAGTCTGTGTTGTGTGTTGATTACAGTGACTCATGGCTGTCCTCTGAACCCCTGCAGTGATTCTTGTCTGTGTGACAGCACTGTATTGGTCTTCTCTGCAGAGAGGAGCATGAGATCATGCTTGTTTTTAAAGGAACGTACCAGTATGATAAAAGAGGTTATGAGAACTCCATTTGAATGGTTTCTGGTTGGTATGACACCTGTCTTTGTGTGTGTAACTACTGCTCTTCCCAAGACTTCAAGACTGCTACACATGCCTTGCAGAGACTCTTGTTAGTGTCAGCCACGCCAACCGAAGGTCCTGGATGTCTAATGCACAACAGACTCTTCAGCTATACTCATTCTCATTGTTTAGGGCTGTGAATTTTACTACACACTTTCATGTTTGCTGCACATCTGAATCCGCGATTTTCTATCAAAAAATTAAAAAATCATCTACAAGCCCAGTGCTTAAAAACATAGTTGACCTTTAACTAAATGAAATTTAATTTACTCCCTTGCATGTCATTCCAAACCTGGTTTTCCTCCTTGTGTGGAACACAAAAGGAGAAGTTTAGTATGTTTCCACAGCTGTGAAAGTGAATGGTGATCAGGCAGAGGCAAGCTCCAGAAATGTCAAAAAAGCACCATAAAAGCAGAACAGTGTTGCTATTGTTAACTAAACCTATTGAAAAATTGAAATAAAGCTGAAATAAAGTAAATATTTAATGTAAAACTTAAACAACTTTAAACAGAATTTAAGAAAATTAAATGTTGCCTTAGCAACTAATTGAAAACAAGTTTACTAAAACTAAGATTAAAAGAAAAATAATAATAAAAAAATTATAAAAATGACAAAAGCACATTAGACTCAAACTTCACTAAAATTAGAATGAAAACGGAAACTATAAAAATAAAAGCAAATTCAAAATCTCTTGCACTTTTATTTGTTTTAATTTTTAAATATGCCAAACTTCATTGCAAACCTTCATTATAAAAAAATGGATGTTTCCTCAAACAAAAATCACATTATTTTGGAATGACTGGTTGCTGAAATTTAATTTAATATTAATTTAATGTTTAATTAAATTTAATGTCATCATATTCCTAGAGCTTTCAATAGTACAATTAATAATATAAAATACAGCATGTTGAAAAACATTAACTGCTCCACTCTCTTCTCCATATCGTGTCCTTAAATATCCAAAAATAAAATAAAAAAAAATGTTCAAAAAGACCTTCACCCTCAGGTGCAGTTGTAGAGAAGAAAAGCTCACATGTGTTGAGTAACTTAGAGTCAGGCTTTTGTCAGACAGACCTGGAGTCTTCACACTTTTACTGAAAGATAGTGCATGTAGTATTAGCGCCAGCCAGCTTCAATAGCGATACAGCACCTTTGTTCAGACAGCTGCACTTAAAGGATCAACTCTAATCTCTACATAAACTCGTTTCGCTCCTATACGCATCCAGCTTCGACTTGACACAACACAAACGTCGCTTCTCATTAGCACTGAGGTGCCAAGCGTGGTTTTACAAGGTGAGCACAGAGATTATGTGAATTTTCCAAGAGCTTAAAACAACTCTACTGAGGCATTTCACAACCTCTTCACCCACATTCTCTCGTTCGGGATCTGGGTATCCATGGATTCGGTCACTCCCTGGAGATCTGTGGGCGATTTTAAACTGTTATTTCATTCACTCCACAACCAAAAGGGAACGCAGAGCTGCTGTAACCGCTTGGGCTTTGGTCAGAGGCCTGGGTGGGATGGAGATGTCAGGACAAGAGATGCAGAGCAGTTCAGGGACCTGCTTGTTCCTGCGGTTTGGGAAGTGTAGTGAGAACTGCCTGGCTCTACTGCTTGTGGATTTGGCGAATTGATTGTTGAACTATTCCGAAGAGCAAAGCATCACAGATGCTGTTATCATTTTACATGAGAAGTTTAAAAGAGGGTCAGAACCCTGTATGACCTTTATTGTTGGTTTTATATGCCAAAATGTCGGATAAATGAACTGGTTAAGATTTTTGGAGTTTACAAATTCATTTTCTGTCATTTCTAGTGAAAAATAATGTGTGGCCTAAATCGGATGAGGTATTCCAGTTTTTTTTTTCCAACTATGCAAAAAAAAAAAAAAAAAAAAAAAAAAAAAAAAATTTTTTTAAAAAGATGATCCATTGCTTTAGTCTGACTGAAGTAAAACTTGCAAAGTGCATAAACACATTTAGTCTGAGAGTGTGAGTGTATGACAAACTAATTTTCTATGATATAAATTAATGTGCCTCAGGTTTGTTCAACTTTGCAAATAAAGAAAGCAATTGCAGTCAGACTATGGTTTTAAGTTTTCACAAAGACTAAAACCAAACTTTTAAAGTGCACATAAACACAATTTCAGAGTGTGAGTGTATGACAAACTGTAATTTCTATTGAAAAACATGTAGCATAAATCAAATGGGTCATCTGAGGTTTTTCAACTTGGCAAAAACGGGACAGATTTCAGTCAGACTACGGCATTTACGTTTTTAAACTGATGATTCATTGGTTAGTCTGGCTGAAATCAAACTTCTAAAGTACATGTGAACACACTTAGTTTGAGAGTGTGAGTGTATGACACACTCTACGATGCCTCTTGTTCGGATCATTACTTGCAGTTTACAGGCTTACACCATCTTCCGAAACACATCATAGACATACACATTAAAAAAAAGCCCATAACACAGCAGTCCTCAAACACAGAGATGTCTCACCATTCTAATGCATGTTAAAAACACATGTCCAGCGAGCCTTGAGGGATGATGACAGCAGATCTTAGTGATGTAATGTAAAGGATTTCCTGTCTTCTTAGAATTAATGAACATGCTAATTTTTCTCGGATTGAATCACACTAATATCAGGTTACCAACACAGTCACACTCATAAACAAATAACTATTACCCTAACATGGCTTACATTAACTGCTCTGCATGCTCCACAGAATTCTCATTCCCTCTCAGAAGTCAAACTGCTCTGGGGAATCACACCCACATTGTTACAAAACAACAACAGCAGTCCTGTACTAGACCCCAGAGGCCCGTGTCAGAGTCTCTCGTAAAAGTGAACCCATCTTTGAGGCTGGGGCCAAATAATTCCACCAAAACGAATGCAGAGATCTACTGAACCTCCAGCCTTCTCATTATGCTTTAATTTAGACACTCAATACCACAATCATTATACCAGGGGGTGGAGAGAGACTGATTTAATCTAGAGGAAAGGAAGCATTACAAAGACTCTGGTAAAGCTGAGTCAAGTGCATCAGTTCTATTAAAAGCATTTTGATATATTTTACAGGCGTGTGTGATCAGTGTTGGAGCATTCATTGGTGTTTACTACTTTTAAACATCTGTCTGAGGACTAACAAGGCCCTAAAGCCTCAGCATGCAAATGCAAAATCACCTCTTGCATCAGGAGACTGGAGTTTTGATCTCACAGAGGCAATCCATTTTCCGTCCATGCAAGCAGGCTGACGCTTTTAATGTGGGATTGGTCAGCATAGCCGCTGTCATCCTGCACTCTTTGTATTCTTGGCAGGACTGTGCTTTTCCCCTCAGGTCAAAACTGGAGTCCATGCTGTTCTCCGTCCATTCACAGTTCGGTTTGCCATGGTGTCTCTTCGCAGGACCTGTAAGTTGACATGAAAACACTTAAGGATTGCTTACGGCTTACCCTCTCTGCTGTGTCACATGAAAACAATTGCCAATTTTTTTGGTTTCCCCAGCAGAATTTTCTTCTTTTTTATTTAGTTTTCAATTATTACAGTTTCTGGAAAACAACGTCAAAGTAAAAACATAAAAGAAATGGCAGCTATTAAGAGAGCCAAATGTAAAAGTTTATGTGGATCCGAGCTGCTGTGATGATATTAATAGGCAAAAGAGAAGAAAGAAAAGAAGAAAGATAGAATCCTGCTGTCGGGTCTGTAATTCAATGCCAAACAGTGAAATAAAATTTAACAAATAATAACTAGGCAAAATACACTCCATGACCCCGTACTGGGTCATAATGAGCCTACAGATGAGTAACTCTTTAGTAAACATATATATATATATATATATATATATATTTATTTTTATTTTTTATTTTTTATTTTTTTAGATTCACCTGTCCAAGATTTACTGTGAGATTCTGAAATATTGCTACAGGTCAAGGGGTCAAGGTTTGGGTGATTTAAAATCAGGCCTGTGTTTAAAGAAAGCATAATGTAAGCATAAGTATAAAATAACTTTCTATTCATCAAAATTCTAAAGAAAGTAAATCAGGGTTTCCACAACAATGTTAAGCAGCAAAACTGTTTTCAACATTGACACTAAGAAGAAATGTTTCTTAAGCATTAGAATAATCTATTAGAATAATGTCTGAAGGATCATGTGGCTCTGCTGGAATAATGGCCTTTTTTACATTGTAATAACTGTTCACAATATAACTGTTTTACTGTATTTTTGATCATATAAATCTTATGTTCACTTGATGAACATAAGAAACTTGAAGAGACAAACCCTTGAACTGCCGTACATGTATATAAAAATGAATTAATATCAAATATAATATAATATAATATAATATAATATAAGCATCTATTGTGCGTCTTGCACATTACTGTACTACACACACACACACACAAATGTACTAATTTAAAAAGCATGTCAGCGGAAATCAGTGACACATAGAAATGTCCTACCTCTGAGGGCTCATGTGGAGGCCAGCAGCCTTCTGATACATGTTCATCCCTCTGCTATCAGTCATCATCAGGAGTGATGGTGTTTAAATACATCTCATCATCACACTCCACCCTGTTCAACAAGTTCAGATTAACAAACACAATACCACACATCTCCAGCTGAGACAGTGCACACATATTTCTGTAATTACGGAAGATTACAAAGGTTTAAATCAGGGTTCAGGAACAAAGTTTAGCAACTCCCCAACGGATGAAAGAATAACACCTTTTAAAACACACGCAAAGACACACACGTCCTGTGAGCGCTGAGCAATAACACCTCATGGTTGCTTTCCTCGAAACTCCCAGCAGAGGAACCAGAGTTCATCAACGTGGTTACACACACACACACGCACGCACACACACACACACACACACACACACACACACACACGCACACACACACACACACACAGAGTCAAGGGCAACAGAAAACACACTTCTCCACAGCTTGGAGATGGATGACCCTCAAGAGTGCTGTTACGAAGTTTTAACCACGGTCAGGCATCTGGCACTGATGTGAGATCACTGATGATAAGGACTGATCTAGTGTAAGGCAATACAGACCCACACACACACACAGGGTGATGCTTCACACTCAGAGATGATTATTTGGTCATTGAGAGAGAAAGTTTGCAAGATCTCTGGTGAATATATAAACACGCATGAAGAGCTGTACCCATAATGTGATTGATTAATTTTTTCCCAAGAATATATTATTTACTCTTACTCTGATAGACTTCATTTAGCTGACAAATGACCAGAAACATGGAGCACATCTAACCTCGTGATCTCTATCAACAATGTGTAACGGAATACAAATGTAAAATTATTTCAATGACAGATGTGGGAGAAAATCATATTGGCAGAGTACAAATTGTTGCATCACAATTTTCTCATTCCCATATCACTCACATAAGGACACTTAGGCCTAATGTTTTCAGAAACACATTGAAGATTCTTTTTGATGTTATGCCTTGTTGCACAGTGTCAAAAGTTTTATTTTATTTTTTTTAAACTTTGTCAATTGTCTGAACTTTATTTCAGTGTAATTTGACAAAATCAAATATAAACCTATGTGCCCTATTTGTACCTAATATAAATCCACATAGGCTGACTAAAAGTTGCAGGTTTTAAACTCTGTTTTGACCACCTATGTCTACAACAAAAATCATAGCTGTATAGGTTTTAGTTACATGTTAACATTGATCCATATTTGTTTTTCATTTTTTTATTGACCATCGACAATTTCAGTTGGTAATCTCAGCAAAACCGACCCTCATTCATTAACAGTTCTGAATCCATTCAGTAGTAGAGTAGGCCTATTTATTCAGACTGTACCTTTTGGACCATGACATCCAGCTTATTTGTTTTTAGTTCTAATTCACCTAAATAACCGACTCCTGAGAGTCATTTGTTCGTAAATCGCACTACACTAGTCGTGCTGTTTGTGATTGTTTTCATGTGCAGCCCGCGCTGACAACTGAGTAGAAATACACATTTCCTTACCATTTTTAGTACACTGCCTTTTATCCATATCATTCAATTTGGGCGACAAGATGACAACTCAAGTGTTTTATTATTTCTTCTGTCACATTGCACTTTTGATTCAAACGGTGCAGGAAATACTGAATTATTCGGAAACAGGTCTTACAGGAGACTAGACCATGGGTAAAGCAGAGCCAGACTATATGCTTCTGCAATGTTCACAAAAAAAAAAGTTTCAATGATGGACATTTTTATAATACAAGAGAAGTATTCAAATTCAAAAAGTATAAGAAATCTGTATAAAGTACTTGTAATGTGAAAACTTAAGGCGAGGGCTGACTTCACTTCAGAATCATATGCCAATAAGCAAAAAATCTAAAGCAATCAAAACAAGCAATTTTTAACATTCAAATCTAATAAATTCATCACATCCCTATTGGCTTTTAAGCAGATTAATTTTTTTTGCAGGGTGTGGAGAAATCTGTTTGGTAAAAAAAACGTTGTGAAGGATGTTATCAGTTATGTGTTGCGTTGCTCAGTCTTGGTTCACTGCAGAGTGATTGTGGTGTAACATTTGTTTGATTGGGGGCTTTAATCATTAAATGAACTACTTCACCCTTTCAGCTTGCCAGTGTTTGTAAACTGTGCCAATGCATTTTGATTGGAAGTACTAACCATACAAGTGTTCAAAACGTGTTTTTGCATGCTGTGAGTGATTTGTGTGCTGTATTGGAATTCAATTTGTTTAGAAAGCATCTGCTAAGAACAAATGTAATGTAAATGTAAAAGTGTTTTTTCTGCTATGGGCGCTTTTGGTCCTTTAGACTACTATTAGAAAATATAACACTTTTCACACTCTCATTAGTTTATTTTTCACGTGAAATGTCCAACAATGGATGCATAAGTTTTCACATGCATATTTTGACAAAATTACAGTTTGAATGCAAATGATGATTCTTTCCACATCAGATGTCTCATCATTTCAAGCATATTCTTCTGTTGTATCCTTGGTAAACAAGTACAGTAACTTTTGATACAACTTTATTAGGGGTAAAATCACTATAAATATCAAAATGGTTTGTTTCACTTTAGTTTATATTATCATTTCAATTGTAATCATTTTAATAATTCACATTTTACAATGGATTTTCATATTTTAAGTGTAAAATATTTTAAGGGTAAAACATAAATCTTTAGATAAATGTTATTTGAAAAGTAGCATAAGTAGTGAAATAAGCGACGAAAACATTGAAAAATTTTGGTTTTAATGTAGAAAGTGCAAAGACTTTATTTGGAAAGCCTAGGTTGCAAAAGACAAGAGCACCGTCCTGGGTTGTGAAAATAGGAATGAAGTATGTTGGGACTTTTCATATGAGCTGTAAAGTAAACATAAGTATCAATGATCAAAATGAAAATAAGCAGTTTTGTGTTTTTTTTATCCCTAATTGGTGAATCGGCAGGCAGGCCCTACCGACTGCAAATATTTAGTTCCTGGCGATTTGGTTCCAAGATCGCGCAGTGTTAGAGTGGCTGCCAAACAATGTTATGAAGGGTCGTTGCTTTCACCCAGGAAACGCTGATGGAAACACTTATGGCCTGGCTGATCACCGCTCTAGTTTACAGTTTGTGACAAAAAGGGCCAAAAGGAAAAACAATTCTAAACACTTCATCCCAGTGCCGTCCCAACAATAACTAGACCTCCTCTCACCATGCCTCTCCCCGAGAGCTTTCGACCCGGGTGTTCCTCGCTTATCGTGAGATGAACAAATGTGCCTTTTGGGAGACCAACATTTCAGCTCGTTTCTAATTTAAGGAGCACACCGTAAATTGCAGCCTCTACGAAGAGAGAAAGAGGGTGCAAAGCTTCAGCCTTATCTTTCAGGCATTTTGAAATACTATCAGAAGCAGGTCCAGAGTATTGTTCTCAGGGTAGGTGAATCCCGCAGAGGGACGAGGCTCCATGCCTGCAGAGCCAGCGCAGTGCACAGATTGTTCAAGATCCCTGAATAAAAACAGATGTGTGTCTGCTCTGTGGCCTGACGGGCAATCCAAATAATTCTCCGTAATCTGTACGTCCAACATCCTTCACGCGGGGCCTTGACATCTGGCTTGGCAGCTGAGCTACAGACTCCATTCGAAAGCACGGACACATTGCTTTCCAACGCAGATTAGCTTTACGTCTAAAGCATAAACTTTTATTCGTCTATTTGTCTTGTGGGGATATCCCTGAAGTATCATTACTTTAGTTGTAAAGTTTCTGCTTGACAAGTTCTTCTTTTCCAATGAGAAATGAGAAAAATGCCTCTTGAATGGGACTTATCAAAATGAGGCTTCTAGGGCATCTGGGCACGGACTCAAGTGACTTGTTTACCCTCATGCCATGCGCTCGGCCCAGCCTGACAGAGGGCAGCAAAGGAAGGAAAGTACATAGCATAGGTTTTCCCTGGTCCCCTGGGGGATAATTATCCAACAGCGCTGGTATTACCAGTATGATTGGCTTGTGATTTGTGCAGAAACAGCCACCACAGAGTTGGACGGGTGGAGTGGGTCAGCCAAAAGACAAATGTCTTTGATTAACTCTTGCTAAGCACAGAGAGAATGAGGTCACAAGTGCATCATGGTGTCCCTTGTTCAAGTGGGAATTCTCATGGCGATCGCTCTTCAGCTAGGCCTTTGTTTCACATTCTTCAGCTTTAGTTGAGGAAGGTCCTCCAGAACTTGACTTGAGTTCAACCACAAAGTTAAACCTGAACTAAACCTTACTGGTAGTCCATGTTCCCCTGCCACAGAAAATCTGAATATGCATGATACAATATATGCATGACTTTGGATACAAGCAAACTATTTATAAGGGCAACATTTTTGCCCGATGGCAAAAAAAATTATTATTGTTATTTTAGAAAGGCACAGAAAAAAAGAATGACTTCTACAAAACTCTGAAGAAAAAAAAAATCGAAAAAGGATAAGGATGAAGTGATACTTGTAATGAACATCTAAAATTGCAGTAAGCCTTTGAAGCCAATATGATTAGAAAATAGAAACTTAACTTTTCTGTTTGCAAATGTTGGGACTTTTCAATTACCTTGCAGGTTACATCGATACATCAATAGGAGGCAGCAAGTGACTGTACTTATGAGTGATTCATTGAGTCATCATTCCATCAAAACATTCAAAATGATTATTCATTCAGCAACAAACATGGGACTGGCTGCATCCAAGTATGCATACTTTCCAACTATATAGTAGGCTAAAACAGGATGTGAAAAAAGTAGTATATCTGAATTAATTAGGTGAAAAGTACCTGGATGACTTACTATTATAGAAGTACGCAACCAATAGACACTTTACTATCCTATGAGGCAATGGGAGAGAATTTGTGAAGCAAGTTACGAAGTAAGACCTTATTTAGAGTGTATACAATTTCGTCCGCAGCTACTGTATTTATTAGAGAGTGCGTTTCTGCTGTAGATCAAGATCAGAATCCTGCTGCTTAAATGTGGTGATTTCCAGATTTTGAAATGTCTATTTCAATATTTAAACCCTACAGTTTAAAGCTTCTGGACACCTTTTGAGCTTCGGTTTTCTTTAAGGCTTGTAGAAATTTTATAAATCATTTCTGGTTTAAAGCCTGCCCATATGCAGTTCTATCCAAACACAGATACAGATAATCTTGTAATTGCAACAGATACAGATCCACAAACAGATAACACAGCCCTTCTATTTATATAACAGTGCCTGTATACAGAGATAATCGGGGGGTTTTCTTGCCGCAAGGCAGCGCTGTCCTCTGTTGGTCGGAGTGAGTCATCAAGGAGCCTGAGGTCAGCGGTGTTGGTTTGGAAAGGACAGGCCGAGCATGGGGAGCTCATGTTAGAGGTCCGTTCCACCCTTGGCAGGCCGCAGTGCGCCACCACAGAGCTGGCTACAACTCCAGCTCATTTCCTCATAACTGAGCTACATTAATACACATTTCAGCACCTTCCCTCTGCCTGTCAGGCCTGATGAATTACTAAAGCTAGCTTATCAGATAACATGAAAAATGAAAAACAGTCACATTAGCGGTATTTTCTTTGAGATTTACTATTTTTCTCAGACCCTGAAATGCTATAATGAGCCATTATGAAAGTTTTCCCCTCAGGAGGAAAGCAATACCTTATTGGGGATAAAACTTAGTGACCTAACAGATTTCTAACCATGCTTCGTGCCTACAGCAGATATAATATCCATAAGAAACACTGTAATTGTAATAAAATTGCAATAGTTTTAGGTTGTTTTTGTGATAAAATTTGACATGTGTTCCTTAAACTTTCACGATGACCCCTTTTGTGTTCTGCATGAGCTACAGTAAAACACGCACCTCGAGTTGACCCCGGTGTAGCATTTTTAGGGCAACGCTTGGCTGCTGTACAAATCAGGTGGATGGTTAACCGTCGGGCTGACTGATTGGTTGAGACAGGTGGCATCTGCTACAAATTTTCCCAGCTTGAAAATGCTCATGCAAAGGTAGCCTGGAAGCACAGACTTCGACAGAATGGGCTGTGTGTTTTGAATGTGATCCAAGGAAACAGAAACTTCGCGTTCTGGATTTGGGGTTAAAAAAGTGCTTGGTATGATATGCCCCACAGCTGAGCACAAGTCAAAGTATGTATAAAACATCTTCCATAACTGATCATTAAGGAGCCAAGTCACATTCTGGCTCATATATAGACTTGGACTCTGCATTTCTCAAATTGCGCTACAAATTGCATCTAAAATGCGGTTAGAATGCACTAAAGACTATTTGTCTGAAACGAAACTATGCTAATACACAGAATTGTGCTGAAATCAGGCAATTAGACAATTATTGAAACAATGTTTTTGAGTGTCTGCAGGTGTCTCACTTTAACTGCACCTGATCTAACCAGACCCTTCACGACTGCCAGAACACCGGACCTGATTTAGAATTCATGGACACATAGCTCAAACTCAAAGTTAAACACCGGAGAGTTTCCATGGAATCGCAGGAGTCTAACGTGTCTCTGTGAGAAACCCAGGTGGCTGTTCTCTGTGTCCACACAGTGCCTACTGTATGTTGAGGGAGCTGTGACACAGAACAGAGGCCACAGAAAACACTAGGACATGGCTGAGGGATACGGTTAACTGCATGTGTATCCAAACTGACTGACAGAAATTGTAATATTTTGTGTGCGGTCCAAAAATGTTAGTTTTACAATGTAAATTTTCCTTGTATCATTATTTATCCTTATATATATATCCTTATGAATTCATTACTAACTCCATTGCTTAGAACCTGTTGCAATCTCTTTTTTTGCTTCATACATCGTTAAATACACAATCTATTAAGTCTTCATCTACGCAATCACTATGATCTTAATAATCACATTCTGTTGGTACCTTTAGTCAACAAATCTGCATCAGCCCACTCACAAATCATTTTGTGTTTCAGATGTAAATTAATTTTCGATGTGACCAAAAGTGGTCTCTACGTGCATAATTTCATGCAGAACTCATTTTCAAATCTCCAAAATCTCTTCAAACGTTTTTGACACCCTGTCCAGCATTCACAATATGTGAAAACCAATTTATAATGAAAAAGACGAAAGGAATTGCCTGCAGGGCAAGGTTTTACTATACGACAGCGTTTTATGTGCATTCAGCCCCCCTTGAAATTGTCTGAAATTTATCTGTCTTTATTCTCCTCCGTAAATACGCTTCCTGGACTCTGGCTAATTTCATAATTGGTGGAAATGATGCATGTCACAAGATGCAATTTTTGCCTCTTACATAAAGCTTTTAACATAAACATGAATTGTTAATGAACTGCCCTACATTTCTTTAAAATAATGAGTTAATGTGATCTCAGTGGCAGCCGCTTAGCATTTATTTATTTATTTTTAAAAGGAAAAAATGCTTTCAGCTGCACCCAGTTAATTGAATCAGTGCTTTTCCTAAACGCATACATTTTTTATGGGCATCTAATAGCATGCTGTAGGATAAATGGTACACTATGTTAGATGCTTGCTTGAGTTGTAATTAAAAATCACAGAAGAATGTCAGATACACAGAGACTTTTTAAATAGGTGGTTTATGAAAATATATTTTAAATACTCAAATTACTGAACAATTTGATTAGTAAATGTAATATCTTGGCTGGCTGCAAAAAAAAAAAAAAAGGAAAGAAAAAAGTTGAGGTTTAGTGGAGTCAGACCAGAACTTTTGAGAGTCACACACATACAATTAAAAGGACCTATCATGTTCATTTAACTACCGGTATAATAAAAATTCCCTTTAGAGTCTCCTTAAATCCCCCTCTTAAAAATTCATTTAGAAACTGGCCGAGTTTTAAAGGGATAGTTCACCCAAAAATTAAAACTCTATCATTATTTACTCAACCTCATGTCATTCCAAACCTGTATTACTTTCTTTTTTAGAACAGAGAAACTAAGAGGTCTAAGAGGTCAGGTTTCAAGTAGAATTCGTTTGAAGTAATGGTGCTTCATATAACGTTATCCAGAAAAACAGTGTTAATGATAAATCCCCTCTGATGTTTGTGCTGGCTACACGTGTCAGGACCTACTCACTGTTGAAATCATACTCTAGACTTAATACTGTCACATGGAATTGATGTTAATGGCGTTGAAATTCTTCAGTGGATTGATGCTATCTCAGATCATCATCTAGTTTTGTGTATATTCCATATAGCTAAAGCTGTAACTTCAACCCCTCGTTACAAATATACTAGAACCATCACCTCTGCCACAAAAGACTGCTTTGTAAGTAATCGTCCTGACTTATCTAAATTCCTCAGCATATCCAATAGCTCAGAAAAACTTGATGATGTAACAGAAACTATGGACTCTCTTTTCTAGCACTTTAGATACGGTTGCTCCTTTACGCTCAAGGAAGATTAAGGAAAAAAGTCCAACACCGTGGTATAATGAGAACACTTGCTCCCTAAAGAGAGCAGCCCGGAAAATGGAGCGCAGCTGGAGGAAAACAAAACTAGAGGTATTTCATATTGCTTGGTGGGAAAATACTCTCTCCTACAGAAAAGCCTTAAAAACTGCTAGATCTTATTACTTTACGTCTCTTTTGGAAGAAAACAAACACAACCCCAAGTATTTATTGACTACAGTGGCTAAATTAACAAAAAAATATAACATCAGCAGGTGCAGACATTACCCAGCAGAATAGTAGTAATGACTTTATGAATTACTTTACTTTCAAGATCGAAAATATTAGAGATATTTAGCACCCAAACTCAACAATCTACCTAACACTGTTCTGGAGGCAGACACACTCTGTCAGTTTAAATCTATATTAAAGACCCATCTCTTTAACCTGGCTTACACATAATACACCATTGCATTTCTATAATTCAAATCCGTTAAAGATTGTTAGGCTGCATTAATTAGGTCAACCGGAATCGGGAACACTTCCCATAACACCCGATGTACTTGTTACATCTTTAGAAGAATGGCATCTACGCTAATATTAGTCTGTTTCATTCTTATTCCGAGGTCACCGTAGCCACCCAGTCCGTATACAGATCAGATGGTCACTGCAGCCACCCGGATCCAGTCCGTATCCAGATCAGATGGTGAATCAGTACCTAGAGATGACCTTGACTGCCCTGGAATATCAGCGGAGACCAGGACATCTAGATGTGCCCCAGAGACTGGTCCCCTCTGAAGACCTCGTCTCCTAGACGGCCATTGGGACAAGACCACGGGAACCAAATGAGTCCTCTGCACAATCTGACTCTGCTGCAGCCTAGATTTAAACTGGGTTTGTCTGGCCAGAGGAGAAAGACACACTATTTCGACACACTAGTTCCCCATTTAATACTGTAAAGCTGCTTTGACACAATTTGCATTGTAAAATGCGCTATATAAATAATGGTGACTTGACTGACTTGATTATTGTAAATTGAGTAAATGATGACAGAAATGTCATTTTGGGGTGAATCACCCCTTTAAGGGCTGATTGGAGGGCGGTGCTGTGTTTGCACATGGTGTGGATTCACCTATACGCTCAATTACCTGGTTTCATGTCCTTCTTCCTTTTCATACTCAATTCAGCCAGCCAAATCTGCAATCAATTTCATTTGGCTGTGATTGGCATGCGGGTGAAGTAGCTGGAATTAGGCCTCAGTTTAAATGATTAATGTTTTTCTAAGGCCCTGTGAGTATATGTGTGCATGTATTTTTGTGGATGCATGTGTATAGCAGCCAGGCAGAGTGGGCGGTATCTGCTCTGATACTGGGAATGTCCGCATTACACAAAGAAGCCCAGAGAGTCTTACTGAACTCTAATAAAGTCTCGGGAGAAACTCATTATTACCTGCACTCACCCGAACCGCCCTCCACCAGAGAATGAGAGAGCCAGCTTCACAAAAACAACGAACCATACACACGTATGCATGCCAACACAAACACACATGCACGGACAAACATGTTAAATTTACCTCTCACGAGTGGGATGTACGTCATTATATGCTTGAAGCATATTTATTGATTTACAGTGGTTTTACAGCCATGTATAATTTTGATGTGATGTAGTTCCTTGCAGCGTGTTTGAATATGATAAACCTGTCAGTGGTCTATAAAGAATATTGCTATTTGTGCTAAACAGTACACAAACTTTAAAAACAAGCAATGTGTTTCAAATAAGTGCATATCAATCCTAATTAGCCATCACAAACATCGTATGTAACCAAAGATGCATGAGACCTTACCTGATGGCAGTACTCCTGTAAGTCACGGGAAAGCCTGCAGTAAGTATGTGACATTTTGCTTCCATGTGTAAACATTAATCCCATCAGCTCCTGCCCACAGGTGCAGCCAGACAGTTTCCTGGAGGGTGGAGGAATAAGGTAATGTCTCTATGGAGAATGTTAATACGACAGCACGGCGCAGTAAAACATTTATGCTTGATTAGCTTTTCTATGCAGAACTGGAAACGTAATACATCAGTTTCTCTGGAGCTGTTTGTAAACAAAAAAAAAATTATGTAAGTCACATTTCCCAAATGTATCATTATTCAAATAAAGCCACAGTACATTTTAGCATCATCTCGTCACACAATATCAGCCTGAGGGCTTTTCTGTAAAGGTGCGAATGCATACATATGAATGTTTTTGCACTTACAATAGTAAGTACTATGAAGAATAAAAGGATAGTTCAACCAAAATTGAAAAGTCTGTCATTTACTCACACTCAAGTTGCTTCAAACCTGTATAAATATCTTTCTTCTGTTGAACAGAAAAGAAGATATTTTGAAGAATGTTGATGGTATTATTTCCACAGTATTTTTATCCGTACTATGAAAGTCATTGGGGACAAGCAACTCTTTGGTTACCCACATTCATCAAAACATCATCTTTTATGTTCAAAAGAATAAAGAAACTCAGGTTTGGAACAACTTGAAGGTGAGTAAATGATGACAGAATTTGCATTTTGGGTGAGCTATCCCTTTAACAACAAACCGATCTGAGCTTCTTTAAAAACAATGGGTCAAAAGGTCAGAAACACAGAATGAATTACAATTCAAATTGAAATACAAGCAAGCTGCATTAAAAGTAATTAATTTAAATAAATCCATGTAAATAAATCTCTAAATAGGTTTGTCAAGACAATTTCTAAATGTTGCTTTGAAAAAATGTTCAGTTTGAAAGTTTTGAAAACATTTACAAACAGAGAAAGATAAACTAAATTCAACTTCATCTGCAAAACGAATAAATTATTGCATTTAATGTGTAATCTAAGAAAGAAAGAAAGAAAGAAAGAAAGAAAGAAAGAAAGAAAGAAAGAAAGAAAGAAAGAAAATTGTAGAAGGGTGTTAGGAAAACAACATCTCCCAGAATGCATTTCTTTGAATTACAATTCAGTAAGTTCTATTTTCCTGTTAATGCAATTTAACTTCTTGAGTGGTATGGCAAGTTGAATTCAAATTTCAACTCATCAAATGAAAGGGAGTTAATTCTTCATTTCTAAAATGTGTCCAACACTGCTGTATATACAAATATTAACAATAAATTAACTGAGCACTGAACATCAAACACTGACTTTACAGCATGTGGGTTTACAGATGACGGCAAAGGAATAGTGCATGCTTTCATATATAATCAATGTTTTTCTTAGAAAAAAAGTGATGATTGTTGACTCTTGCAGTGTGAGACCAGAGTTGGTATGTTTTAATGGGGAAATGAGGTCACACTTAGGTCATATGGTACGGAGATCTGGCCTCTCTCCCTGCCTCTCTCTCCCAGTTATTTTCTGCACAGAAGCCTATGACTTCAAAGTGGGCATTTTATAAGCCTAATAAAGTTTTATATGTATTTACAGACCAAAACCTATTTCTATGAATCACCATAATACCAACGAACAAATCACACAAAATAATCAGCGCGCTTCTTTAAACCACAGGACATGTAGGACATTGTCCCTGCGAGGTTAATTTATCATGCAAACGTTTTGTTGCTCACATCTAACAGAGGCCTGACATCAATTATAGAACGGTCCATAACATTGACTTTAAGAGCTCGTATCACTGCTCCTGACCGTATTTCATATCTCAAATCGCTGCCATGATATTTAATGAATAAGACTTGGAGTGGGCCAACAGTTAGGCCTATTTTATTAACATCATTATTTGTAAACCTGAATTTCGTCCCAGTTTCTGATCTTGTTTTACTGTGCTGATTGTGTTTCAGCCCCTGCAGACATAATGCCCGTTCCCTTAATCCAACCCACAAATAAAACCACAATCACAAACACACAAGGTTATAAAACACACAAGGTTATAATACACATCAGAGTTTGTTTAAACCTCCACATCTATATTTTGTAAAGCAGTCTTGCATTAAAATTGCAAATACTTACTGTACACAAGCTGTGTTCAGTGTTCTTGATTAACTGAAGACATGTATAATTTATATTCATTTGCATAAATCCATTAAATATTAATTAATATAAATCCTGAAACTGACACATTAATCTATAGTTTTTGCTATAATTGCACACAAAACTTTGGATATATATATATACACATACTAACTCACAGACATTTGATGTCAGTAAGATTTTTTTTTAAATAATTCAACAAAGATGCATAAAATTAATTACTGTAATGACTTTAAATACATTTTTTATCTAAGTAGTTTATATTTCAATAGGTAGTTTTTTATTTAAAATTTTTTTTTTTATAAAAGGTGTTGCGTTTTTAAAAAAAAATTTTAGTAGCACAGCTGTTTTCAACGCTGACAATAATAAAAATGTTTCTTAAGCAACAGGATATTAGAATGATTTCTGAAGGATCATGTGACACTGAAACTGGAGTAATGGCTGCTGAAAATTCAGCTTTGCCATCACAGGAATAAATTACATTTGATATTAATTAATATAAATCCTGAAACTGACACATTAATCTATAGTTTTTGCTATAATTGCACACAAAACTTTGGATATATATATATACACATACTAACTCACAGACATTTGATGTCAGTAAGATTTTTTTTTAAATAATTCAACAAAGATGCATAAAATTAATTACTGTAATGACTTTAAATACATTTTTTATCTAAGTAGTTTATATTTCAATAGGTAGTTTTTTATTTAAAATTTTTTTTTTTATAAAAGGTGTTGCGTTTTAAAAAAAAAATTTTAGTAGCACAGCTGTTTTCAACGCTGACAATAATAAAAATGTTTCTTAAGCAACAGCATATTAGAATGATTTCTGAAGGATCATGTGACACTGAAACTGGAGTAATGGCTGCTGAAAATTCAGCTTTGCCATCACAGGAATAAATTACATTTGAAAATATACTAAAAAAGCAAAACAGTTATTGTAAATTGTTACAATATTTCACAATATTACTGTTTTTACAGTTTTTTTTTTTTTTACTGTTCAAATAAATGCAGCTTTGGTGCTTTAAAAAATAAAACCTTACTGACCCCAAACTTTTGAACAGTAGTGATAAAGCATAAACATAATCCATAAATGAATTAGCTCTTATTATTTGTATATAAATATTAGCATTAACATTCTTCCCCCTCTATTTGCGCCAATGCAACACAATTCTGCTGGAGACGGATGATGTTGATATTATGATAACTAGGCTGATAATTATATGACCTCACCGGTTCATGAATCAGGGAGGGGTTTTTCAGACTGGGCCCTCCATTTTTCTGTTATCATAGTCTTGGATTGCGCTGAAACAGGAGAGGATCTTATCGAGAATATATTACCAAACTGGGACACAACCTCCCGGGTCAAAGGAGATATGTTTGTAGCCCAGGAGTGCATGTGTGTGCGCATGTGTTTTGATTTGGGTCCGCTGGTCAGTTTAATGCATCTGGATGTAATCTTGCCCTCTGCTATACATTTACTCTTCACAGGTTAAAGTGAAACCTGTGTTTCACCTCATAAAATGCTATGGCATTTCAAACAACTCGCCTCATAAAACACTACAGGGTCTCCCAAGGACACCTTTCTGGCCAGCGCTCGTTTTTCAACATCTCCCACCCGAGAGCTATGCCCATCTCGCCTTTCGCAGATCAAGACCTAGGAATCAGAGAAGAAGGAAAGGGGCAAAAAAAGAGCGGCTATCAATCAGGGGTTTGGAAATCAGGAAATAGGTAGGTCGGTTCTTTGGGAGAGAAACACAAACCACATGTGGCAGCAGGAGCAGGAGCAATGCAACAGGATTAATGCTGGTGGTGAAAATGAGATCAGGTCACTCAAAGCTTCTGGTTCAACAAGAACGTTCAGTGATCCTCACTCCAAAGCCACACACACAAACAAATCTAGTTTGAAACAACCTCACGACATTCTCACACCCTGACTAACTAACACGAAGATCAGTCATCATCTGCGCAGACACACTTGAACACAAGCACTTAATTGTTTTGAGTGACCTCCTGATCCTGTTGTCCCTCTTCATAGTATTTATTAGGTGCTTGTGCTTGGATGTATGTGAAGAGTTGATAAAAGCATCTGGACTCGTATTGGGGTTAAGACCCGCGGGAGTGAAGTGGGTGTTTTCAGCTGGACCGTTCTGAATTGTTCTTTTAGTGTCTGCACAGCAATGTTGTACCTCCCCACCCAAGCACGCTTCGGCCAGCCAAACTACTGTCTTGTGAAATGTGTAGCATATTTTGTGAACTTACGTAAACCATAGGAGAGATACTTTTTGGAAATAACATGCAATTTACTGCAGGTGAAAAAATTATTTAAGAAAGGACCAAGAATGTAAGCATTCCAGATTTTATCTGCCAAGCTCCAGAGAATGCGATCATTTGGAAAGCAAGTTCAGCTTCCAATTCACACACTATTCTGATGAACTGACAAACATGACACCGGGAGCTTAGCGTGACGAAATTAACCACCAAGCTACTACGAGTGTCTCTAACAGGACCGAAACTGGTGGAGTCGAGCGCAGTGGCAGAAATCAGTGCTTTCTCTTCACAACTGAAAAGAAACAATAGTCATGTTTGTTTTACATGCATCTGTGTTTGTTTAGGGAGTTTGCGTTGTATGTGTGGACAGAGGGACAATTAGCTAGGGGCATTTTCTTGGCCGGTTTTCTGATATGGACAATGGAGAACTTCACTCACTCTGTCTCTCTTCCTCACATAAAAAAGCAGTCAAGAATCGTAACAATTGGGATAGAAGCACTCTACAGTCTTGTTTACAGATGGTATTAAAATC
>NW_015505285.1:909654-940197 GCF_001515645.1 Sinocyclocheilus grahami | reverse complement strand
TTTTTTTTTAATTGTTAATATCATTGTTGAAAACAGCTGCTTAATATTTTTGTGGAAACTTATTATGTTTTCAGCATTCTTTAATTAATATAAAGTTTACAAGAACATTTGTAACATTGTTTACTGCCACTTTTGATCAATTGAATGGATCTTTGCTGAATAAAAGTATTTCTTTCTTTCTTTAAAAAAACATTACCTTTTGAATGGTAGTGTGTACGTTAACATTTGCTCCTTATCAGGAGCAAAATGAGAAATTATGTCTGAAAGTAACCATATTTTGGTTTTAAGAAATACATTCAAACTTGAACTTTATATTAGTGAATATATATACACAGTATCTCACAGAAGTGAGTACACCCCTCACATTTTTGTAAATATTTTATTATATCTTTTAATGTGACAACGCTGAAGAAATATATATATAAATAAATAAATAAATAATATTCACTAATATAAAGTTCACAAAAGTTGAACAAAACCTGCATTTTGTCCCAGCTTCAAGTCCACTGTCAGACTGATTCTGCTTGTTCTCAGAGCATCTGGCTAAAATTAAATGAGATAATGTTATGAACGTTTCCCCCTGAATTTATTTATTTACTCATTTGATGTATGTCATTACAATTTAGATAATCAAATTTGTTTTTCAAGTCCCTTAGGGTTTGAAAAACCAGAATAAAACCCATAAAATTTGGCAGTCTCAAAGCCTCGAAAGAAACTTGCCAAAGAGAAAGAAACGGAATTTGTCTGAGTCCGCATGAACAATACCTATGTAATTGTGTTTGGAACTTTCCAATGAAAACACCTACATGTGCTTCATTCTTCCTTCTTTTCTTAACCAGAGTGTACTGCATTTCCCAGCATTCCTCAGAGGGGTGTTCATCCTGAACCACAGCCCAGTATTAAAACGCTGGCGTCTTTTGTGCTCCGCGGACTCCCGTATGTTTCAGCATTTCATTTTGCTCTTTTTTTCCCCTCCTACTCATTTTTAGCCTTTGTAGTGGTTGTGTTTCTCAAGGACAGGAACATAACTCTTGGAAAAATATATTTTGGCAGCTAAGGAGTAGTCAGGACTGAAAAAAAGAGCAGAATGTGACGCACTGCAGTTGCGATGGGATTTTCGCCAAATGCAAGTCTTATCTTTTATGCCATCATTGAGATTATGGTTGTGTCCGCTTTTAGAGCGGGTCATACGATGAGCATTCCATCATCTGTAGACGCTCTTACAGGAAATGATGTAATTGCGAAATGCTTAAGAAAGCATGAGCTTGTGCTTCCCTGGCAGTTACAGTAACCAGTATCATCAGAGACCACAGGATATTAAATCAGGATAATTAAGTGTCAGGAGTTGTAATAATTTTGTTATGGGTTATAAAGTGACAAGTGGAGGATATACAGATACAAACACCTCATATGTGGCCTTCAGACCAGACAAAACCCTTCAACAGATCCTACCGAGAAACCTGCAAACGGCCTTAATCCTGGAATCTGCTATATCAAACCACTCAACCATTTAACGTCCCGGGAGCGGGAAATATCTGTCAGTACGATCAACAGGAGTTTGACTGATCGCTCTGCTTCTTTCCTTCCAAACTCATAGAGAAACAATTGACGGCTGTCTGTTTCTATAGAGCCCTCTTAGATCTGTTGCACGTTCCAAATACAGCATTTTGGGATCTAACACCAAAGCATCGGCCCTTGAATAAAAGAGAGATTTATATCCTTGCGCCTCGCTGTGTGGACAGAGTAGCACACACTTTCCTCTCGCTGTTTCCCTCTAAGTAGTAATAGTTTTTCCTCCATGCTGATGTGTTCGATGGGGACAACAGAAGACCAGAAGGACGAGTTCAAAGACGCAAAACGCTCAATCTGGACAAAACATTACAGCAGTCCAGCCCTCATTGATGGATGTGCTAGGTGAGCATTATTTGTAAAGCACAGACGCTGTACGTAGGTTTGCAGGAAGATGAAAAGTCATGCTCGGATGCCAACATGCTGGAGGGACCAATCAAAACAAACACACACGCGTCCAAACATAATCACTAACCATGATTTGTTCGTGTTCAGGATGCTTAGCGATATCTGACTCGGAATATCTGGAGGCCATTTTAATGATGAAGTGTCTTTAAGATGCTAATTCGATAGGCACATGTAGCTGCATGGAAATCTGAGGCAGATTTAAACATTTGCAAACGTAAAGCTGGTTATGGTGGGGCTGCAGGTAAGTGTGTTTATGTAGGGGTCTCACAGGGTTCTTAAAAGCAAAGTGGCATGTTTATGTACAAGTTTCATGCGTATTTACATATGCTCAGACGCACACCGAGTTTGGAGAGTTCCTGTTGTGCTGTGGTCTGTCAGACCTGTGATTTACATTAAAGTCAATCACTCACTCTGAAGGGCTTCTGCCTGTAGCTCCCTGCTGATGTTCAACAGTGGCAGTATTACATTCTTTATGATGGAGGCCCCCTCTTTCTCTGTCTTCTGTCTCTCTCTCACTCCTCTCGTCGAGCCAGCCTCCTCCTCTTCTCCGTTTCCAACGCTGTGAGATGGAAACGATTATAGAAGAGAGGAGAAAAAAGACAGGCAGATGGGGATTCCAGCGATCTCTTTGGAATAGATAAATAGATTTTGAAATCATTCACAAATGATGTGCAAAATGTGCTCACCATCTGCTCCTACCAGCGCTGAGAAAGCCCTGCTCTCTCCGTCACACACTTTTTTCCCCTGCTTTTTCTTTCATTCTCCCTTTTTCTCCTTCCCCTCTTCGAATTTGTCATTTTATAGCCATTGCGGCTGCGTCGCAGGTGTCATTTCCTGTGACTGTCCCAGGAGGCCAACTCACAGAAAAAGGGCTGGATTCTGACTAGTAGTTAGAAACAAGCTTTAATGCAAGAAGAGAGAGAGAGAGAAAAAACTCAGAGTATGACATAAATCCCACTGCATGAACAGCATGAAATGAGCATCCTGATTGCGTGGGTGTCCCGCAAACCACATTTCCCAGGGAGCACTGAGGGAAGCAAATGGAACACCTGATGGTTGCTGGAACGCAGTGGAATGGGATGCATGTAACATAGAAAAACCAATGGGCAAAGTTACACAGTGTAAATAAATTCAATCTCTCTCCTTTCTCCATCTATTCTATATTGAGATGTGTGGAGGAAACAGGGTGACCAGATTAATCTAAATCAATAAATAAGTAAATGCACACGTAACGTGAAATTTCAAGTGGCAGCTTGTGTCATACATACATACATACTACCATTCAAAAGTTTGAGAGCGGAATGATTTTTTAAACGTTTTTGAAAGAATCACTTACAGTATGCACACCAAAGCTGCATTTCTTTGATCAAAAAATAGAATAAAACATAATATTGCAAAATATTATCATGATTTAAAATAACTGTTTTCTATTTTAATATATTTTAAACTGTAATTTATTCCTGTGATGGCAAAACTGCTATTACCATTATAGTCCTTAGTGTGACATGATCCTCCAAAAATCATCAATATTCTGATTTGGTGCTCAAGAAACATTTCATTGTTATCAATGGTGAAAACCCATTGTTCTGTTAAATATTTTGTGGAAACATTTTCTTTTCAGGGTTCTTTGATCAAAGTTAATATCAACAGCACTTATTTGAACTTTTTTTAGTAACAGTTAAATTTGATCATCTTTGCTGAATAAAAGTATTAATTTCTTCACACATGCAAAAACATTTGGTAGAATTAATGTTTTTCTAACACTAACAAGATCTGTCATTTGAAACTTCACATTCACATGTGATTAAATTGTTAAAAATTGTAATATTGTGTTAACTTTATTATAACATTGAAACTTAAAATAAATGTAAATCCATACAAACATTTAAGTGTTTTAGCAGTCTATTAGCTGAAATTTGGACATATTTATGTATTTTAGAGAATTATTGGGACACACCTTGTGAAACTGAGACCAGAACATTGGTCACCATGGAAGGCTGCTCCAAACAAATGACAGGGATTCTGGGACACATGATTAACTGCAAGTAACTATTTTCCCGCTCACTCAGACCCACAATATATGAGCCTTTATTACCAGCTCTGACTGGGCCGAATAACCTTAAAATCCTTAGCCATTTAATGAGCTTTTCCTGGTCTGCTTCGCTCCCATAGATGGTCTGACATGGCGAGAGGAAAAGGAAGCTGGCATCATCCCACCAAAACCGATGAGAAAAAAAAATGAGAGAGGAAAGGAAGAAGAAAAGAAAAACAAAAGTAGTCAGGATCTGATTAGTAACACTTACATGCCTAAATGAATCCCAGTAACATATCTACCTCAACGACACATGCTTTCCATAACCTGCAGAAACGTGCTGAGAAAAAAATGGAGGGGAAGATAAAAATAAGTCGTTATCTTTTACTAAAAATAAGTCTCAGA
This sequence comes from Sinocyclocheilus grahami, assembly GCF_001515645.1. NCBI lineage: Eukaryota > Metazoa > Chordata > Actinopteri > Cypriniformes > Cyprinidae > Sinocyclocheilus > Sinocyclocheilus grahami. Next base: position 935,783 of record NW_015505285.1, on the reverse strand, counting down.
ATCATACACACACAGAAGAGGTTACTCAACCTAATTTCTTATTTTGAAAGGTTGCTGTGTGTTTATTAATATAAATTGCCCTTTCCAGTTAAAAAAAAAAAAAGCAGTTTCTTAGCACAAAACATCTTTCCTCCAGATTTTAGTTAAAGGTGTGACTTCATATAGAAATAAAAGGAGCTGTAATTGCTTAAACCATGTACTAATGCAAAACCACAAGCTAGCAAGGGCCTTTTCTTACCCCAATATCACCTTGAAACAAAAACAGGACACATCTGCCACATCTCCACATGTCTGAGTGGAAACAAGATGGAAACAAGACATTTTACCCACACACATACACACGCAGAACTCTGGTACTTGTGTGATTGACATTTTTAACCCTAACAATAACAGATGACTGTAACTTGAAAAATGGCAATTAGAAGAAAATGTAGAACAGATGAGGAGGAAAAGAAAGAGAGAAAGAGTGAAATACACACATCGAGTGAGAGAAAAAGAGAATTTCTCCTTTGAATACAGACGCCTAGATGAATGTGAAGGACACAGAGATTATCCTGTGCTATTGTTCCAGAAAATAACTCAATCATGCTGTTGAAGCCTGGCGGTACACAGCCAAATACGGAGAAGAGCTGTCACCAGCGTGTGTGTATGAGCCCCACACTGTTTTTTTGGAAACCCCTTTTAAAAATGTGTGTGGTCATAGTCGTGCTTCAGAGAAATGACAAGCGAGGCCGCATAAACTAAATAAACCTAAATCAAAGAGTTAAAATCACCGCTGTCGGTTTCGCCACCTGATCCGTCCAGAAGTCTGCGCTTCAGAGATGAGAGATATGCTCTGAACGCGTCTAAATAACATCCACTGTTTATGACCACACAGTATATTGTTTACTCTTTTGAGCAGCACACCCGCTCACACCTGCGGCCTTCAGTGCTTACAGCAGCAGCGACTATAGTAATGCATATCAGACGTGCCATGGACACTCACTGGTGAACGCTTCTAAAAGCTGTCTGGTGCACATTGTTACTGCTTTAAACTAGAAAAGAAACATGTCCTCTTATTTCCTTCCTTAAAATAAAACATTTGCTGCTGCTTTTGGATCTACAGTGAAGTCAATGCACCAAAAATAATTTTCCAGTGAGATCCATCCAAACCCTGTTGACATACCGGATGCAACTGTGGATGAAATAATGGGCACAGAGTGTTGTGTGAATGTTTTCGGAGGGAATGTTTGGAATGAGTGTGTGTACAGAATGTACAACAAACAGATTTTGTATGTTTCTGTAGCCTACAGCAAACTGTGAACAGAATTTTGTGTGTTTGAGTATGTGTGTGTGTGCACACTTTGTAGCTCTTTTTAAACACTGTAATGCTGATTGGTGTTGAAAGTAGCCCAGCAGAATCAGTTCAGTAAAATGCTTCCATTTGGAGCCTTAGTCTGTAACACAAACCTTCCTCTCTATGCCTCCATCTCTCCATCCTTTCGTCCTGTTTTCTTTAATATGTAAATCTAATCCCTCTACAGCTGCTGCTTGGACATTTAAAATGAGGGGAAAGTACTTTTCTTTACTGTTGATCAAAGTATCAGGCTAACTGCATCTGACCCCCAGGTAGGCAGAATGGATTTTTCACCACGTTCTTTCTTGGCAAAATACCAGTCACCTTGTCAAGGGACTATGTTTCGCTCTCTGCTCTTATTTTAAAAATGGCACAATGAGAGCGCAAAGTTTCCATCTTTATTTCATTGAAGTAAAATTAGATGAAAGTCATCTTTTTCCCGCCCCTGAAAAAGGAGAGGTACGGCATGCAGTTTATGACTTCATTATGTTGGTGTTGCAGCACTTTGAGGAGAAAATAATTATAATAGTATTGTATTAAACTGAACTGATCGGAATAATGATGAAACGAGTTCTTCCTCACCACACGCATTCACTGTGAAGTGGAATCTGGATCCTTTTTCCCATGAAAAGCGCAAGAGAAAAGCTGTTTCTCATAAAGAGAGACTTCACACAAGAAAAACATACGGGAATTGTCATCAGCACTACCAAGCTAGACTCTGCAGGGTTGACCTGCCCTGGGTGGCAAGTGTCACCAAATGCCAATCAAAGGGACTTTCCCTGCATCTGCGGTCACCAGCTTCAATGGTGTTTACAATAGTATTTTGAAGAGAAAGGAATGAAGTATATAATTCATTCATTCAAGTTTCTTCACAGTCTGTTTCATATTTCTGAGTCTTCTACAACTACCATTGGGCTAAGCAAAGACTACCTTAGCGTTCAGTACCAGACAATGAATATCATATCACATATCACAAGTTGTAGTTAGATCTCCCATTATCATTAACTAATAATAAGGGACAGTAAAACCATTTATAATGTTAAAAATGTATGTATATATATACAGTGGGTACGGAAAGTATTCAGACCCCCTTAAATTTTTCACTCTTTGTTATATTGCAGCCATTTGCTAAAATCATTTAAGTTATTTTTTTCCCTCATTAATGTACACACAGCACCCCAGCCAGGGCCCTGACTTAAACCCAATTGAGCATCTCTGGAGAGACCTAAAAATGGGTGTCCACCAACGTTTACCATCTAACCTGACAGAACTGGAGAGGATCTGCAAGGAGGCATGGCAGAGGATCCCCAAATCCAGGTGTGAAAAACTTGTTGCATCTTTCCCAAAAAGACTCATGGCTGTATTAGATCAAAAGGGTGCTTCTACTAAATACTGAGCAAAGGGTCTGAATACTTAGGACCATGTGATATTTCAGTTTTTCTTTTTTAAAGAAAAGCAAAAATGTCAACAATGCTGTGTTTTTCTGTCAATATGGGGTGCTGTGTGTACATTAATGAGGGAAAAAAATGAACTTAAATGATTTTAGCAAATGGCTGCAATATAACAAAGAGTGAAAAATTTAAGGGGGTCTGAATACTTTCCGTACCCACTGTATATATTTCAAAAAAATTTTTTTTTTACTTTTTATTCACCAAAGAATCCTGAATCCTGTTCCTTGAGCAACAAATTATAATATATTAGAATGACTTCTGAAGGATCATATGATACTGAAGACTAGAGTAATGGCTGCGCAAAAATCAGCTTTGGCATCAGAGGAGTAAATTACATTTTAAAATGCATGAAAATAGAAAAAAAACCCAGTTCTTTTAAATTGTTATAATATTTGAACATATTACTGTTATTACTGTATTTTGGTCAAATAAATGCCTTGGTGAGCATAAGAGACTTCTTTCAAAAACATTTAAAAATCTTACTGACCCCTGAAGCAATTCACAATCTTTTACAAGAAAAACACATTATGCAAATTTAACTCATTATCGATTGAGTTAAATTATTATTAAAGAGAAGTTTTATTCACAAAACTTGAGGTTATTTGAGTGCTGCAATTAAAGATATGCAAATACTGTCCATGGAAAGCATTCAAAAATAAATTAATTAATAAATTAATAATAATAATATAAGAGGTATTTGTGTTAACTTCCTATTGATTATTGAATAAACAATAAAATAATGATTAAATAATGGAGAGGAGCATCGAAATTGGGCATACATCCTAATATATCTTAGTGGGGAAAAAAACTCAGAATGCAAATACAGACAATTTTATTTGCATTCTCATTTCATAATTGATTGTACATAAATTAGGATATAACTGTCCTGTGTATACAGTCATTTACAATGTCCATTTCTGCATACATAAAAACAGAAAGTGAACCATATAGCACCTGTGCGGTTCTGTTTCAATAAGACATTGAGGTCAGTGGTGCTGCTAATCATAAAGATGAGCTGATTCCACTCCAAAACACAGTATATGAGTAATCCTTTCTGAAATTAGAAATTATCAGCTCTCAAATCCACCCATATGAAAGCGTGGTTAATACTGTCCCATGTGAGTTACAGCTATTATACATTCAACTATGCTTCTCTGTGAACAGAAGGAAAAATGACAAAAAAAGAGAGAGAGCAAGGGGGATTTGGTAAAAAAAAAGCACAGAGAACAGAAAAGACAGTGAAAAATAGCTAGAGAAGGAAAAAGAAGAAAAAAAAACAAAGTGAAAGAGGAGAAACTTGGCACCTCAGCCACACACTGTCATGTAGGCAGGCTGACATCATCATTGTAAAATTGGGAGGCCGGTTTCGTCTTTCCTGCAGATGTGGAGGCCTGATCGCATTCCGTGGGCCTGTGCCACTTTTCATCAACATCCCCCTTCACCCCTCCTTCGCAAACTCTCTCTTATGTGAGGAGACACCATCAGAGGGTTGTGGGTATGTCTGTGTGTGTTTGGGGGATAAGTTGTTGAAAGAAGTATGTATGGGCACATCACTGAGAAACAAAGAATACAAAAATGGGTGTGTTTGTGTGTATGAAAAAGTGAAAGAGAAATCTGCGGTTAGTACTGATGTGATGGATCTTCCCCAAGGTCTTCCAGAGTGTTGGTGTCCCTCAGGGTTCCAGTTCGGGTCCTCTGCACTTTCTCCCGTACAGGGCCTTTAGTCTCTTCTGGTGTCCACTACAGAGCTTATATTCCCCAGGCCTGGCCCCCGAGCTGCCCCCTGGGCCTCCACCTGGGCCTGATTGGATCCTGCTGCTGCAGAAAGCCTTGATTTAAGAGAGCAGAGCACCAAGCCTCAGACACGCAGCTGTGTGTCGGCAGGAAAGGGAAGTTGTGCATCACACGTGTGTGTTTTACTGGCGAGAGTCACACCCTGGCGAACTAGACAGCACAGAATCTGACTCCATGATTGACATTGTCAAGTTGGTGTCTGACACGAGTTGTGGTGTGACATATCACAGTTTCCAGCAAAAGACTACAGGTCAGGAGTTTTTTCTATAAACAGAATAAAAACTAAACAGATAATATCATTAAGAATAAGTATAGATGAAAGTAACTGTAGTTTTTTTTTAACTCTGATATAAAAACAACCTCCACAGTCCAAAAATACTAGACAGCACAGAATCTGACTCCATGATTGACATTGTCAAGTTGGTGTCTGACACGAGTTGTGGTGTGACATATCACAGTTTCCAGCAAAAGACTACAGGTCAGGAGTTTTTTTTCTATAAACAGAATAAAAACTAAACAGATAATATCATTAAGAATAAGTATAGATGAAAGTAACTGTAGTTTTTTTTTTTAACTCTGATATAAAAACAACCTCCACAGTCCAAAAAGAATCTACAAAAACACCTATTTAGCATACATAAATTAAAATTAAGTAACTACATTTTAGACAAAATATTGCTTACTTTGTCTATTTTATAAAAGCCAAAGGAGATTTATATGCCACACGTCTATGAGCAACACACAGTAGTTTCGTCCCTGAATGAATAAATGTTTTTAAACAAACTGAGTAAATGATTCAGTGAGTATGTTTACATGGACAACAATAATCCAATTTTTTTTCTTAATCCGATTAAGACAACACTCTGATTAAAGGAACACTCCACTATTTTTGAAAATAGGCTCATTTTCCAACTCCCCTAGAGTTAAACAGTTGAGTTTTACCATTTTCGAATCCATTCAGCCGATCTCCGGGTCTGGCGGTAGCACTTTTAGCTGTAGCTTAGCATAGATCATTGAATCTGATTAGACCGTTAGCATCTCGCTCAAAAATGACCAAAGAGTTTCTATATTTTTCCTATTTAAAACTTGACTCTTCTGTAGTTACATCGTGCACTAAGACCGACGGAAAATGAAAAGTTGCGATTTTCTAGGCCGATATGGCTAGGAACTATACTCTCATTCCGGCGTATGGGTGCAGCAGGCGCAATGATATTAGGCAGTGCCTGAAAATAGTCCCCTGCACGCTCCCTGTGCAAGCAGGTGGTCATGTTGGTTATGTTGACGGAAGTTAGCCTATTTTCAGGCGCTGCGTAAAATCATTGCGCCTGCTGCACCCACGGTACGGCAGCAAAGTTCCTTGATTATTACGCCGGAATGAGAGTATAGGTCCTAGCCATATCGGCCTAGAAAATCGCAACTTTTCATTTTCCGTTGGTCTTAGTACACGATGTAACTACAGAAGAGTCAAGTTTTAAATAGGAAAAATATAGAAACTCTTTGGTCATGTTTGAGCGAGATGCTAACGGTCTAATCAGATCCAATGATCTATGCTAAGCTACAGCTAAAAGTGCTAAAAGAGCCTATTTTCAAAAATAGTGGAGTGTTCCTTTAAGAATCAACCATGTAAACAGATATTTTTGATTACCTTAATCCGGCTAAAGTCATATTCGAAGTAAACAGAAATCGAATTAAGACATATGGAGTATTCCTACTTCAGTCGCATTACTGAAGTGCAGTATAGACATGTAAACACCTTAATCACATTATTACCGTCGTGTAGGACTTTTCGCCACATTTTGCGACAGGATACACACACGGCTGTGGTCAACCGTTTGACGGCAAATAAAGAGCTTCAACACCGCCATCGTCTGTATGCACGTACAAATAATTAACTGCACTTGAAGCTTTCATAGCATCATAACGAAGACGAACTATATGTGTATATGTGAAATTCTGGAGGGGACGTCGGATGGTGTCACGTGGGACGTAATGACGTGTGCCATTAATCGAACTATGTACTATAACATGTAAAAAGGGAACATGAGAGGAATATCCTAAAAGCAACTCATGTAAACACTATAAACATAATATTGGCTTATTTAGAATAAGGTAAATAATTAGATTACTGACGTCCATGTAAACGTAGTCAGTGATTCGCTCAGAAACAGGCACTTGTTTCATTCATGAATTAATCAAATGTTATTGAATTAATCGGTTACTCACTTACCAAGACAGTAACTTGTTTTGTTCATGAATGTGTTAGGAAATAACATTTTAATGGAGTTTAAATGGTAAAAAAGTGCATTACATTGTTTTGTGAATCAGCACATTATTTTGTGAATCAGGCTTTGATTATAATTGCATCAAATCATTGTATCTCAGTTCACATGCAAAGGATCTCAAAGGCACAGCAGCACAAAACAGCTTGCTTAATTCCAAGCGTATGAGAAAGGGCGGAAAAAATGCTCATGAAAAAATAAATTATGACTTTTGTAGCGCAGATGCACAAAAACACTTTAGAAATATTATTAATAGACCTCTGAGGAAAAAAATAAATAAAACAAATGTTCCATATGACCGATAAATAATCAAATAAACTGAAATGAAAAACTAAACTGCTTGGATATTTATTATGATCTGAAACTATTTTATGTTTTACAGTTAAGCCAAATTATAAATCATTATGCTCCTTACATATAAGACCATAATGCACATCCATTCCTTGAATTAAATAATGCATAGTCAGACTCACAACTGTTTCATTTCTAAAGTCCTGTAAACTTCTTTGACAAATACAGCCACAGGCAGTGTTTTGCGGTGGCATACAGGTTTCATCTGATACACTGAGCTGTACAGCATATGCTGCTTCGGACCAGAAGCAAATGGGGTGCATGTCCAGCAGAACCAATCCATTTGGTCAGGCCCTTTCAAATCCATTTCCTACATGCATATCCCGCAATTTCAACACATTGTCCATGTGCAACGTCTCAGACAAGGGCTTCTTCAGCACAGCTAAACCTGCATGGATCATCATCCCCATACTTCACCGTGAGTTATGAGCCACGCTCACCTTAACGTATTTCAAATATTCCACATGGATCTCAGTACTACGGTATGGCAAATTTAAAATTCATTCAATTTGGTGTGGTATTTTTGGGTCTCCATTGAGAGCTTCAGAAGCTCGGACTGATTCAGAGAATTAGCACGAACGTGTCACTGCCAGTAAAAGTTTGTTCACGTCAAGACCAGGTTATGCATTAAACATATGCACGTGGACAGTTTTTCCTCTTTCCTGCAATAAAATCAATTAGCCATACGTAATAAATCTAAAGATTGACACACGATGCAGAAATAAACTTTCCATGTACAGGGACCCCTAAAATCAAAAATCTTGCCTGCGCTCGAGACACATGTTTCAGTACTTCTCTGAGTATCAGATAAAGTGTTTTTCTGGAATACTCTTTGGATGAATTACGAGCTCAGCAGTTTCCTTTCCTCCATCAGAGCTGTTGGCAAAGTTTGCCCTGTGTTGCTAATCTGAAGCCAGTTTGTCACTAATAACTGCTCAGATAAAGATTTGGTAGGGGAAGTTTGATCCACGCCAGAATGCAGGAACAATGGGCCTTCAAAATTTCCTCCCTCGGTCTCTCTTCCACAGTATTTATGATGCTCAAATGTGAAGTAATTGGATAGGCGGAAGAAATATGATGTGCTCTGTCGATAGAAAAGTACGACGCAATGAGAGCTGTTGGAAAATGTCAGGCTTCTATCATTTAGCCCGGTACGATAATGTGTTTCATCGTCCGCATTCTGATCCACACATCCTTCATGCGGTAAACCGAAGAACACCCCTATGAGCCCCCTTGAAGATTAAGTCAGAGTCAGAGTAAGTCTTAAGTGGAGATGAGTCTAGTGGACATGAACCGTTCTCCCGAGTCAAATTCAAGAATATCATACTGCAATAAGTTCTGGCTCCACGCTTATTTGACTAATTCATAAAACTGCTGGATTCTCAGTAGAGCAGTGTCGGGTTGTGAAGAAGGGCCTGCGTCTTGGGGCTTTCAGTTAAAATTTGGCATTTGCACGCTGCCTAACTGTAGGACAGGCCCATCAGCGAGCGAAAAGGAGCAGAATCCACTGCGGTCTTCCCGTGGGAGACGGGAAACAAGTTCAAGATTGCGTCGTGAGCAGCGCTCGCCTCTCTTCACGAATCACTGCTGTTGTCGTTCAGGTCATTTCTCAGGAAGCGCTATCCAGATGGCAGCTGGAAAAACACCTCTGTTATTATACTCTGCGTCTCTCCATGTTGTTCTCAGTATAAATACCGCTATGTAAGACTAACACTAATCTTAATAGGAAACTTACCTGTCTGAGAGTTTCGATCCACATATGCAATAAAGAAGTCCTACTTAGTGCTGTCTGAGGTCCTGAAACCTTACACAAAAGAAGAAATTTTGAAGAATGTTGGTAACCTAGTTGACAGTAGTGATTATATAGAAAAAGACTCCCATAGTATTTTTCTATATTATAGAAGTCAATGGCTACCATCAAGTATTTGGTTACCAACATTCTTCAAAATTTCTTCTTTTGAGTTCAACAGAAGAAAAAAACTTATACAGGTTTCGAACAACTTGAGGGTGAGTAATTGACATAATTTTCATTTTTGAGAAAACTATTCCTTTAACAGTCATACTTGAAATTGTTGGTACTGATAAGAGAAGCATGTATTTTGCATACCAATTATTTAGCACAAATGTGACATGCCAGCAGTTCCTAGTTGCAAATTGCAAGCACTATTTATTCTTCCTAGCACTTAACCCGATACACATGAACCAGACACCCAATTTAGTTACATTGCACAAAAATGTAGTATCCATTATTCAGGGTCTTAGAAAACCAGGGCCATAATCTTTTCAGACAACTCTTCTTTTTCAGTTCATTTTGAGAAAAGTGTTTTTCTGTGAGGTATCTCAGAGGAAAAAAACGTATGCAATTTCTATCAGCTTCCACAGCAAACACATTCATTATAGAATAAAGCGCCACATGCTCCACCCACGAACAGCACGCCGTTGCTTTCCACACTGAGATGGAGACTAAAGCAGCAGACAGCTGGTGCAGCGGGGTCGGCCACATTCTCCAGCAGATTATTTTCACACGCATGCTTCAGCCTTTACGTTAACTGAGCCCAGCATCTCAGAGCCTTGCCAAGAGGGGCCTACCACCTGCAAGCGCAGGCACGGAGCGCTCCGTAAGATGCTAATCAACACAAAACAAATGCAAACGTTTTCCACGGAACGTACGTAGGGATTCTGCGCTGACACCAGCTGGTGATGTAATCGCTATCTGTCCTTTCTCATTCATCACATTTGGAAATGAGTTTAGAAATATTTGCCTACAAAAACTTTTGGGTTTTGTGTGATACCTGTGATAGCTATTTCTAAGAGAAACACAAATAAATCAAGACAAGCATGTTTAGTTACTGTACATGTTTAGCATGTAATTTAAGCTTTTTAAAATAAATTCAGATGGTCATATACCTTAATTTTAATAATAAATATATCATAACATAAAAAAATCCCTCAGCCTGATAGGTCTAATAAATTACTTACTTAACTTCAGAAAACTGGAATGTTTACTTGGATTCAGGAAAAAAATGAATAAAAACACAGCCCGACAGCTCTTTCTTTCCATCTGAACTCTCTTGTGCTTCCTGGGATCTTGGTTCTTATTCATTTCCACGCGGCTGCCTGCAGCTGTCCGTTCACACAACGTGCATGCTTGCTAATTTTCCTACAGGGTGTGAGATTGATTGTGAACAGAAGAATGTCCGGTGAACGAAGCATGCTGTCTGTGAGAGTGCTGAGCATGCCTTTGGGTGATGAAGCTTCTGTTTTGGCCGGACAAGTTGTGTTTGTGTCTCCCTAAAGCTCATGGCCTGAAGCCAGAGCAAGGCACCCTACATAGCACAGTTTGCTGTGTCTAATGAATGCAGTTATCTCATTTGCAGGACAGGACAGCAAATAATTTACACTAGCAAATTCCTCTGACCACAGCTGGGCCCGAGTCTTAAAGCAAAACCCCCAACGGTTTTATTCACTCATCCATATTCTCTCATATTCTTACTCAGGGTGTCAAATAGCAGTTAAGCTGCTTCTAGTTTTGAGACTAGACCTACTTTAAGGGTCACAGAGCGGTATTTTCAGGCTGGAAAAGTTTTCAAACATTTCTTTCTTTGAAAAAGGGAAGATCAAGAAGGCTATTAGAACTCTTTAGAGTTCAAAAGAGGAGGACTGCATACCTCATGAAAAACAGCACAGTAGAGGAGAGCCAGCATGTTGCTGAGGGCACTTTCCAGGCCACGTTCTCACGGTCTTATTCATTTAAATACAAAGTATTTGGACATTTTAGAGACACTTAAAAGTGTATAAATGAGCATATAATTAAAAATAAGCATTTCAAGCAATAAATCATTCAATAAATCATTCCAAATGAAGCCACGTTCTGATTTTCAGACTTTAGTGGAACATGTTCATAGTTAATGTGATGAACTACTCCATTATTGGTTACTCTGGTTGGACACCTGTGTGAACTCAAGAGGAACTGACTTCATACATCGGGTAAAATGGGACCTTGGGAACTGGTGATTAAAAGTAATTGCAAAATGGCTTAGAAAAGAGAAGCTAGTTCTGAGAAAAAGTTTTTTTTTTTTTAAATTCCATATGGTTTGATATTTTAATAATTGAATGCAACAAAGTTCATACATTTTTAAGCATGATGTAAGTGGGCCACTGTATGGTCTACATAAACTTTTCATAGACATTCTAGGCTTTAAATATACTCATGGTGTTCTTCTACAGTATAAATTCAGTCTCTGTTTGGAATTATGGAGCGGATCTTCACTCAGAGGAGAAGAGAAGCACAGCAGCATTTCACATGTTTCCCTAGAATGACATAAATCGGCAAGCACTTCGTTATAAAACAGTCATAATGAAAACTGGAGGAACGCCTTGAATTTAACCAGTGGATCTTCAGTGGGAGCAGCAGACAAATTAAGGCCGCATGGGGAAGAAAGGACACCACCTTGATACACAATGAAACTGTATATCTGCGAAAATTTAAAGACTGATGTCAGGTAACACGACCACCTGAGGACTTCTATGAACAGCTCTGCAGAGCGCTAACAAGTGTTCATCAAAAGCCCATGAGCTCGGTTTAGCAGATGGCATGAATCACTACCAGAACTATAATTCCTAATATTTCGTCCTTTTTTTTGTTTCAACCAATTTATCAACATTAAATATTTTTCAAATATTCCTTTTTTATTTAACCAACTATAAATGCAACATGTTAATTACAAAAAATAAAATAATATTAATAATTTAATATAATAATATAATAAATAAAATACAAATTAACACATTTGCCTCACCAAACCACATTTACCAAGAGTCAACATTAAAAACTTAAAAACACAAAATGTAAAATAAATAAATAAATAAATAAAAATACGGCCATATGCAAAGTATCATCCAAAGATTAAAAAATTGCACAGACAAAAAATTAGAGTGCACTTTTTGTTAATAAATATTTAAATATTGTTAAATAATATATTCATTAAAAGAATCTATTAAATAAAATTTACTTATGTCTAAAGCCAGTTTTGTTTTGTTCAAAATGTATGGTGTATTCAGTGTCTGCAAAAATAATCTACAGAATCGAATTACCTTATTTTGTGATTTTCACAGAAAAATACTGATTAATTTGCATATACTGTATCATTTAGCATATCATGTAGTTGATTCAATAAAATGTAATTAATTACCAGACCAATTTTTCACATTAAGTAAACGTAAAGTTTAAGAAAACATAGCATGTGCTCCTCTACAGTCCACTATTTCAAATGATAGTGTTTTACATTAAGTGTTCTCCACCAAACCGCTACCAGCTCTGGAATCCTAGAGTGCAAGATTATTTTATACACAGCAATTGAGTCCTGTGCAACCACAGATCCCTGGCAATTCCTGTGGTAAATTCACATCAAACAGAATTCCCAGATCAGAGGATCACAGAAGCAGACAGCTACTGCCGGAGCCCTGAACATCAAGGACACATGCGCATTTCAACAGGTAATACGACCTGGAATACAAACGCAAACTACTGATCAACAAGCAGAAATTATATCTTGTTTTAGCAACAGTGTGCTTGTGGGTTTGTGGTGAGATTTAACACTCGCGTAATCCAATCATCGCTTTCTCTTACTTTTGTTTTTTTTGGGAGCGACATCCCTCTGAGGGTGTACAACCGAACTTACACGGCTTTGTCTTCAGCCAACGGCACTGAAAGATCCAATCAATCCGTGAGCTTCAGTGAGTAACGAATGAACAGTAAAGACAGAAAGAATGATATAAAAACAAATATAACAGGTATACAGAAAGGTGGTTTAGTCAGTCAACCATTGGGGAGATAGGATCAAGATCTTTAAGTAGCCAAAAGTTCAATTTGATGAAAACGGCCGTGGGGATGCTGAGGAGCTCAGCCTCTAAGCACCCACTCCATCTGTCTCACGTTACCACAATTTCTTTAATTGGCCCAATTGAAGCGCAGTCATTGATTGGGGCTATTTGCAGACAGGGCAAACATCTCAACCTCCTCAATTATTTCATTGATTACAATAATGCGGAAAACTGCCCACTGAGAGCTGGACAGTAAGTCAAACACCTGGCCAGAGCGTCACACTCCACCGTTTAGATGCAGAAGTGTGGAGATGAAAAGAGCACAGCTGTCAAATCATGCTGAAGAAATGAAATCCGAACAATTCGTCATTTCTTCTCACGGATTGGAAGAGCTCGTTCCCGGCTTTGCAGGAAACATCATCTGTTTATCTCACTGTGGCATTTTGTTGAGTTTCCAAAGCGATCAGTGCTTGTGTATTCAAATATTTAACGGAAGAATGTTGCTTCGTTTCCATTACAAACAGCTCTGTTTTGAACAGTTACCAGACTGACATTTTTGTACAATTAGAACAGATAGTTTAGTAGAAAAAGGGTAACAGCAAAATGACCCATGTGGTGATCGGTATATTCCTCGGTTGCTAAGCTTGCAGAGGGTGAATGTTTTATTCTATCAGAGATAAACTGCAAGCAGATCAGATGGAAGAATTCAGGCATTGTTTACATTAGCTGTGCCCTCCTAATCCCCATTACCAGAGAGGAATTCACAAGATAGCTTCCAAGCACAACTCAAAACACATGGATCCGACAAGAGGAGCTCATAAATTAAGAAATGACTTCATTTTGTGCTCTTGATTCTTCTCAGAGCTGCTAAACTTAGAAAAAAGGCGGGGCTGTGGGCATGGTTACTGTCATTTCAATATGTTTTATTCAAAACGAGACATGAGGGATGCATTGTTGTCTGGTCTTGTTCAAAATGAAAGAGAATGGAAGAATGTGGCCCTTCATCATCTTATGAAATCTGGTCAAAAGGATCGCTTTAACAAAACCATTGTATTTTGTCAGTATTTCGAAAAGAAGCTTAAAAGTATCTCCTAGGCTACAGAAACAGTCACAAACTGTCTTCAAGATGTCCATCAATCCACAACTGAACAACATTCGCTCAACTCGTAGGAAAGAAAAATAAATGAGACCTCTTTAGGCCCAATCCCAATTCTATTTTATACCCCTTCCCCTTCCCCTACCCCTCCGCCTACCCCTTCCCCTTGTCCCTTGAAACAGAGTGTCAAGGGGTAGGGGTGAAAATATTCCCCTAAGAATTGGGACACCACTCCTACTATGGCGTCACACGTCATCATACGTCAATACACACACCTATGCTGGTGTGAATTAGAGCCTTTAATTATCGTTCTATATTAATGCGCTGCTTACTGACACACACACACACACATCAGAGATCGCGCAGCTCACACATCCAGGAGCAAAGATACTTGTCAACGCTGCCCCACGACTTTTATTAATAACAATTTAAATACTGAATCGCTACATTATATTTTCCAGCAACAAGAGGATAAAATCGCTGTTTTTGAAGTAAACTCACTCTAAAAAGAGAAATGCACAGACGCGCATACACGCAACTTTCATCTCTCTCTCTCGAATTGGCAATATTTGAGAAAAGAGATTAGTGATTTCTAATTATTGGGGGGACTAGCCCCCCTCAATGTCTATGGTGGTTACTATCGCCCTGATCAGACATGAAAATATGTTGTGGCACTATCGTGCAGTCTGTAATGATATGACGTTAGCAAACTTTAGCGATTTTTTGCAAACATTTCTTTTAATAACATGACCGTAGATATGAACTCACGATTGAAAGTAACATAAAACAAATGATTACTTTTCGTTAAAATCTTTATTAATGCTCAAAAATGCTTACATTTATGTCTTTTTGTTCGCTCGGGCAGCCATGTTGTTGCTGAAGCCAGTTTACGCTGACATAAATCATACCCCTTCATTTGAAGTGTGGTCCCAAAAAAATCTTCGTTTGAAGGGCTATCTGGCCCTTCCCCTTACCCCTACCCCTCCAACCAAAAGAGAATCGAGACACCCCTACCCCTTCACGTGAATGCGTGAAACGGAGGGTTAGGGGAAATGGAAAGGGCTAAGGGGTAGAATTGGGATTGGGCCTTAATACACTGCAAAAAAAGAGAGATTTTCTTACATATTTTTGTCTTGATTTCTGAAAAAATATCTAAAATCAAGATGCAAGAGTAAATGACGTAAAATCTTAAGTCTTGTTTTCGGGAAAAACGACATCAAAATTAAGTGAGTTTATGATTAAAACAAGAAAAAAATATTTGCCAGTGGCCTTAGAAAAGTCAACTTAATTCAAATGGAAACCCACATTATTTTTCTTATACAACTGACATGTTTTTTCTAGTTTGAATCAAAACAAATTATTATTGACATATTTTTCAGAAAACAAGACTTAATATCTGGAAACAATATGAAAATACTAAGGAAATATTTCTTCAGCGTTTTAGAAGAGATCTTAATGCCAAAACTCAAACATTTCTCAACCTTTTGTGAGACCATATTACCTGCTATCTACATGAATCTCTTGACCCTTACCGTTTGCCAACAGTTGTCTCATTTGAGTGTTTATTTCTCCTTCGGAATTTAGGTGAAACACCTGATACAGTTGACACTAAAATGAAATATAACTAGGAACTCCATTGAGTCTCCTGAGATATGAAAGAAGGATTTTCTTCATTCAGCTCATTTTTAAAAAATGGTTTTAGTAGCGACTACACAGGCCATGTGCGAATGCAACACAGTGAAATGCAATTGGTTAAAGAACGCATTACACACCAATCAGAGGGCACGTTACTGGTCAGGCAGCAGCATCCACATGTGTTAAAGATTTTAAAGATGCTGGCTCTGTGTATGTTTACAAAAGAGTAGGTCCTCATTAATGTATCATTAGTCATATGCACAGTAGTTTGGAAGTAGTTTGGTTTGAATGTCCTCCATTTATCTGTGTCAGTGCTTTTTACTCTGAGAGGGCTCCTGAGCACACATGTATGTCATGTGTTGTATGTTACTTTAGTGTGTACATTAAATTGCATCTTTGTGTCTGGTAAAGATTTTAAAGACTCTGGCACATGTCATGTTTTGCAGGTCATTCATCTGATCATTTGTTATGTGAAGAGGTTTAAGTGAAGTTTGAACCAGTTGGTCTTTCCATTCGCAAAGCAAGAGAAGAAAAGTCAGTGTAAATATTTAAATGTATTTAAATATAATTGTGTTGCACCAATGCGATCTTAGAACAGAACCGAATTTGGACCCCACTGACTTTCATTGTATGGACAAAAACAGTTGGAACATTCTTCAAAATATCTTCTTTTGTGTTTTGCAGAAGAATTAAAGTCCTAAAAGTGTATTTATTTGTTGGGTAAACTGTCCTTTTAAAGTTTTTAATCCACCATTAAATTTCTTACATTGCATTGTAGCCTGGATGTCCTTACTATTAATTGTGCATACTATATGGCTATGCAACATGCCTATGAATTACACACACAATTTGTTACATTACTTTACTTCCATTCACCCTCTACAACAGCGTGAATGTATTCCTAATCGCTGTAATGTGCATGTCACTGTGTTTAGAAACACCTGCACTGGTGATCTCTGCCTGCTGAGTTCTCAATACACAATACGAGTGCTTTGAATCTCCCTTTGGATTGTGCTCCAGAGACCACACACACACACACACACACACTTATAGATAGACTAACAGACTGTTCTACTGCTCAGACAGGAAAAGCATACACAGTTTTATGATATTTGTAATGTCAGTCTGACCCCAAGCTTCAGCTGCTACTGCCTGGGAACCAGCAGAGTGAACCAGAGTTCACCACAGGTCAGAACAACTGTGCTGACACTCCTTAACACGCAATAACAAACCAAGGCAAAGCAGCAATTAGCTGTGGTTACAAAATGAGAGAGAAATGATCACAACAGAATTGAGTTACACATGTTGCAAAGAAGAGTTTCTGAAATATGAGAAAATCAAATAAAGTTTGTTTAAAATACATCATTCAATACCTTTTTGATGAAATCTGAGCGCTTTCTTACCTTCCTTAGACAGCAGTGTAACTACCACGTTCAACTTCATTAAAAATATCTTAATTTGTGTTCCAAACATGAACAAAGGTCTTAGGGTTTGGAATGACATGAGGGTGAGTAATTAATGACAGAATTTTCATTTTTGGGTGAACTATCCCTTTAAGGGTCTCTTGCTCAGCAAAAGGTCTTTGCCGACATTCATTTTCATTTCTGTAAAATTTATTTGCCCGCATAGCCACATTTGGGTGGAGAGGTTTTATATCTTGTCACCGTAGGGTACAACTTCAAAACTTGAAATGCTCAATTATTCAAATCAGTTAAAGAGCAGCTGGATTGCTTAACATTTCGATTACGTAAACAATGAATCTGGATTGACAGACGCACGCAAATACTTTTTCAGTTACAAACATACAGTACGTGCAAATTCACCACAGAACAATATGGGAATATTTTTTTACCTGAAGGCAACATGGGATGCACAAACCCTTAAAGGCACAATATGTAAGTTTTTTTTATTAAAATATCTAAAAACCACTAGAACAGTGTTTTATATTTTGCTGACTTGTGTACTTACATTATCCCAAATGTTTCGAAGAATGTTTAAATCCAGAGACGCTTTAATATGTTATGCGTTTTATTAGACAGGTGACGACCGCACAGAGTAGCATTATAACAGAATTTTCAAATGTATCTAGTATGATAAAACAACTCTGCTTTACCCCACATATACACGACCGGAAGGAGCGGAAGCGTTAGACTGTGGCATAATAAAAGCTCCACTGCTTTCGAGCCGTGTGTCACGCTCGTTCAGTGGCCTCATTTTGCTTCGACGGCTTTCAGCCTCACTCTGCTTCATACTATGACGTTAATAATACATTAGCTCATCCATGAACATCCCGTCGGATTGCATCGGCTGTGGGGATGAAGATGACAGCTCCCATGATTCCACACTCTGTGACGGCGTCATCAAACTACGCCTTCGTTTTTTTGTTTGTTTTGAATACGCACCCTCTAGTGGCGAAAACTTACATATTGTGCCTTTAAGATAATGATAACAAATTGAATTTGAATTTCAGTATATGGATTTTTCTTCAGGCCAGACATTGGTGATGACAGATTTTGCATAATACTTCATGTAGCCCAAGACTAAGTATGTGATTCTAAGGCAAAGGGTTTCATGAAGGGCAGAGTGTTGCTGAACTGGTGGGCGGCAACCTGAAAGTGGGTCGCAGGTCCGGCCCCTGACAACAAGGAAAAAATTTTGCTAAAGCTGCAGTCCGTAAGTTTTGCCTCTTTGTCGCCATCTCTTGCGGAATTATCTTAATTACGTGGTTGTGCTCCGGCACGACTCCAGCGCGGATTAATCTAATGTTTTAAGGAGTATGTGTGGCAGTGAGTCACCGCACTGGTGTGGATAATGTACTTAGGAATCACAGATTCTCGCCTATGTCTTGTAATATATGACCCAAATAAGAATTTTCACCGGATATTGTCATCAGAACAAGTAAGTAACAAGTCTGCCACATTTGTTCTGACCAACTGAGGAAAATAGCATTACAATACATCACGCTACCAGTGGTGATTAAATCTAACGATCAGTTAGCTCATATCACATCAAACCATGCAAATTATTATTATTGTTATACTTTGTTCTCAAATTGTTAATGTTAACAACATCAGCATTGCGTGACTACGTATATGTAGTGTGTATTAGCGTATTGATTTCAATTTCTGTACAGTAATCCAATTGTCATACCATTCAAATTTCATTTTAAGAAATTCTTTTAACCCAAAAAGCAAATTATTCTTCTGTCGAACTGGTTCTCTTTAAAATACAAATTCTGTAATCCCAGGCTATCTGTAATCAAATGCACATTTTAAACAGGAAAAAATTTCAGTCACATGTGTTTCATAAACACATAATCCTTTCTGGATTACAATCCGCCATTAAAATTATAAATGCAATTATTCCAGCTGCTGTGAGAAAAGGCTATTAACGATCCGCCACCTGCAGGATCCTCACATGCGATAGCCTACTAGCCAGGACGCCTTCTTTATGTTTACAGACGGGACGTAATGACGCAGCAGCATGCTCGAATTTCCCGCGAAAACCTACCCGTACCACTCAAATTAGAAAATATTAATTATAAGCTTACCGCTGTGAATCATGCTAAAGTAAGGCGATAGTTTTTAACACTGGCTGGTTATGTACTTGCTTAAATATTGATTTCGGATAGTTTTTAAACAAAAAAAGTTACGGACTGCAGCTTTAAACGCAAGTCATAAAATGCAACCAACCATATAATAAGGAAATGGTACGATAAGTAGGCAAAATAAATAGACTTTTCAACTTTTAAGAGGGAGAAGAAAACTTTCCACATCTTTTGTTGTTTACATCAAAGGCTTTGTATCCAACCAAACCCTACGGTATTTTGGCGCAAATTCATTCAGCCAGTTAAATCAGGCAGATGCTAACATGGAAAGCTTTTATAATGTGTCCTGATGCTCAGAAACTGTGAACAAAACTATGAAACAAGAATAAACATGGTTTGTGATGACAACAGTTGTTACTGGCAGCCAAAAGCATGAAACTATTGACATTCAAGGGACATCTGGATACCAAAATGGTCAGTTCTGATATTCGGCGTATGTCATGTTAATAATTTTGCAGACTCCTGTGCCTATCCAGTTCATGGTAATATTAATAAATGCTTGATTTTGAGATGGATATGTCCTCCCGCACATCACAGTTCCATGCAATTCCTTCCTCCCTCTGTCTTTCGCTTCCTTGCTTTCACTCTGTATCTTTCCTTCCAAATCTCTAGCTCATCTTCTGTTTGTGTGTGTAGGCACGGCTGTTCTTTCCTCTATGTCGGTTAGGTGCATGCTGTTCTCTCTCTGAAGCAAAACAATGGGAGAGGATTTACACAAGCTCGTCTTGTTATTAATTAGTGAGCTCATTTATTTTGGAGATGGGAGGAATAACAGGCCTTCCACTCTGGCCTAGATTTACTGCACTCGGTTGCTATGACGCTCAGAAATCTGAATGAAATCCAGGTCTGGCTTTCAGCTTTCTGGGCCTGCTGTAACACAGAAGGAATTAAGGCAAAAAATTTTATCTGTTAGTCTTGGTAAAATCAAGTGTTCCTAAATCAAAGAATGTGTCTATTTTTCATTTAGACCAGGTGTAAATGTCCAGGACATGAAGATTCAACCTTACACACAAGGTTGGGCCAATATTAATTACTGCGCTAGATAACTCACAAGGTAGATAAATTACAACCGCAAATGCAAAATTAGGAAGTACTGTTCTCCTTGGAAAACGGCCATGAAAAGTGTCATCTGCTTTTCCTGATGAGTTTAAACAAAAGCTTTGGATTTTTGGATGTTCATTGAATCCTGTCAATGACCTACTGCTTTGGGGACTTGGTCACCCTTTCATAGTTTATTTTGTGATTATGACTGGCAGACTGTAACTGATTATTGCATGGCTACTCCCCAAATAAATAAATATGTGGACATGAAATACTGAGCTGAAGTTATTTTATAATAATAATTTTACCTCTACATTATTTTAATCTGCTAAGAAGAGAATCCACTAAAAAAGAACAAAACAATCAGCATAGAAACAAAATGAATAATGCAACAATGCAATCATACTAAAATACTGTCTCTTTAATAATAGTCTCTTTATTTAATTTTCAAAGCAAATTATAACTTGGATGCAAGAAGGGACTAGTTGTGTTTACATTTTCTCTCAAGAGACTGCAAATCTGCAGTGTGAGACGGGAGATATAAAAGCGGATGAATGGACGATGGTGAACATAAGCAAATGTCTGACTACTGAATGCCATGACTGACCAATAAGAAGTCAAATGCTTTCCTAACTACACTCTTAAAAATAAAGGTGCTTCACGATGCCATAGAAGAACCTTTTTGTCTAAATGGTTCCATAAAGAACCTTTAACATATGAAGAACCTTTCTGTTTCACAAAAGGTTATTTGTGGTGAAAGAAGGTTCTTCAGATTATAAAAAGGTAAGAAAGAGATGGTTCTTTAAAGAACCTTTGACTTAATGGTTCTTTGTGGAACCAAAAATGGTTCTTCTATGGCATCGCTTGAAGAACCTTTTGAAGCACCTTTATTTTTAAGAGTGTACTAGCTAGTTTTTCTGCCACTCCTCTCCACTTTCTCCAAAGCTGTTTTTATTTATTTCCTTTAGTCAGATGTTTAAACCCTTCAATACAGACAGAAAAATCAATTATACTTACCTTCACCTCACCAATGGACAGTATATTTCTTGAAATGGCAATTTCTGAAGCTGAGAACTAGCTTGAGCGCAAAAACAATCCAATGAGTGCAGAAATCCATTTCGTTTTGTAAATGTGATTTGACAGCCAGTGCTAAGATTTGCAATGTGGTACTTCATACTCAGATGGAGAGTTCGCGATGTTCTTTCCTCTAATTTATCAATGTTATCTCTCTGTTCCTTTCAGAAGATAACAGTCCACATAACGGTGCTTAATAGCGTCTTGCCTCACTCTCTTTTTATGCACATTTGGACACTGGTTTTGTAATATTTATATTTTATTTACATGAAAATGTGAATGCTCAGGATAGAACACTGCCTGGAGTCACATGTGAAGGAAATTCTTCATTCTTCATTTGTCCTTTTTAATGAGAGGGGCGCAGATGTTTCTTTTGTGACGGTGCACCAAGAGAAAGCGCCATGTTGATGGTATGAAAAAGGAAGATGGCACACAATATAAACAAACAGATACACAAAGAAGAAAAGAGCAGGAGAAGAAAAGAGTCACAGAGAGAAAGAGAGAGACTCGGGGAGGAGGGCTGTTTTTGGATACATTTGTTTTATGTGTGGATGCGACACAGCATTGGAATGCATTGGACCAGAATACAGTTCTCCAGGGTTCGGCCGTAACACAGGAATGTTTCGGAGCATAGCTGCACTCATCCGTCAGTGTTGCAAGCCCACCCGCCTCCCCCCGTCTACATTAGCTGCTACTTATTGCACTGGCATTAGCAGAGAACTGGAGAACACAGCTAATAAATTACTTTGCTTTCAATTATTTTCCCTCCCATATTTCAGCCCAAGGCATGTAAAGTAAACAGTGCGAGAGCGAGAGGGGTAGAGAAAGAGGTTTTCTTAAATCGGCCCCAGTAGCTGAGAGCCTCAGTGCAGTTGAGCTTGTAAGAGTTTATATGGCGGTGCTGCATACTGTCACTTTTATGAGTGTCTGTAGTCCATGAATTCTGCTCTAATGTAAACCCATAAACTCCCAGCACTCACGGTGGAGAGAACAGAACAAAAAACACAGTCCCTTCAGGAAATATGTGCTTATTGAGTTTCATAAAACTCAAAAACTTTTGTCTGTGCTTTTAAGTTTTACATCTGAGGGGGAAAACAATGAAAAATGAATTAAGAAAGAAGACAAAGGGAGTGCACTTTTATATCCTCCGCTTCCTCTGATATTTAATTGTGGATGAGGAAACGTAGGGAGCGTAATCTGATCTCAGGTCAGGGCTTTTGGGCAGCAGCCTCCCGTTACAGTGGACGTTCCCACCGTAAAGCTGCTCGAACCTCTGCTCAATTGCACAATAATCATCCCTCAAATATTCACTAATCTTTCAGATTAACCACAAACCAATTCTTCTCTCTTTCTTTTCCACGTCCCTCTTTCTAGTCAGACCAGGAGGAATGCCTGAAAGTCTTCTATAGCTTAATAAATTCACTCCTCACACATTTGGACATGAAACTCAAAACCCGTAGCGCGGCCTTCGGGATAGAATACCCTACGCGATTCAACAGCTCTACAATTATAACGGAGGGAAGAGAAAATAAAGAGCTCTGTGTGGAAGAATATCCATGAACAGTAAAATTCCCGGCTGTTTGAGTTTAAAACCCTTTAGTGATTATGAAAGCAGACAGGCTAATGGCATTAGAAAACGGAAAAAGTATTTACATATATAATCCAGTGATATTTATATACAGTGGCCAAATACAGTAAAATGTATATACATTTATTATTACACCACCACTTTAAATTGATCAAAATAGTAAAGACATTAATAATTTTACGAAAGATTTCCATTTTAAATGAATGCTGTTATTTTTCTATTCAAAGACAACAACATATCAAGGTTTTCATAAAAATATTAAGCATCACAATTGTTTTCAACATTGATAGTAATAAGAAATATTTCTTGAGCACCAAATCATCAAATCAGAATGATTTCTGAAGGATCATGAGACTGCTGGAAATTCAGTGAGCATAAGAGACTTCTTTCAAAAATATCTTACCGACCTCAATCTTTTGAATGGTAGTGTATATTAATTGATTATGTAGCAAAATAATTGGCATTTAAAGAAATATAGCAATGTTTTCAAGAAAAACATTGAACAAAATATACATTTTTGAGATCTTAAAATATAAAGGCAAAAACGTATTTGGGCACTTTATGCCACATTTAAAAATATATAAATATAACTGCATTATAGATAAAATTGCAGTCCAAATAATGGAATTTATTGTAAAGAAATAGTACAAGCACACTTTTGCATAAACATTTTAATAAAAATTTACATTAAAAATGTAATTAAAATCATGAATTAAAATCAGTTTGGACACTTCTGGTTATGAAACTACAGTTGTGTCCAAAACAATGTACTATACAGTACTGCTCACTTTTTTTTGTACATCACTACACACACCAAAATGGCATATGGACCAGCTGATTAAAAGCAATTGCAAAAATAGCCCAGAAAAGTGAAGTTAGCATCATTCAGACACAACTAGGTTGTTGTTTTTGTATCTAATGCAATGAGATTCAGATATTTTTAAGGTTGATTAAGTGTCCAAATACTTTGAGAGGCCTTTATGTATACACTACACTGGTATTTTTGGACATCACGACTTTATTACTATCAGGTGGTGCTTTTGTAGAAACAACTAGAACCAAAGAAAATCAATAACGTAAGGGTCCTATGGTGTAATAAATTGAAATGAAGGATCACAGCTACCTCTGATGGTGCTTTACACATACTGGCAAAATGTTCCCCCACACCCCACTGCCTCGCTTTCTAATTTTAAACATACTCCACTCCTGTATCATTACTCAGTGTTTCTGAGTTTGGAGTTAAATGCCACTTCCCTCAGATAACTGATACCGATCTCCTGCACATGGGACCTGTTTACACTGGCGCAGCTGATGGATCCTGCGCAGCCAATGCACCTGCACACACACGCTCACACACACAAATACATACACATGCACTGAAAGCACTCTTATGTACACCATTAAAGGTTTCACATTGTGTGTGTGTGTGTGTGTGTGTGTGTGTGTTCACTCCCTGACATCAATCTGGCTACTGGCTGAGTCTGTACAGATGGGACTGATTACTACACACACTCTCCACAGGTAGAACACACTCTACATCAAACACCAGCAGAACGTATACGCATACATACATATGTACCGAGCGCACTACATCACACGGAACGACACACATATTATATGCTCTTCATCAAACTTTAAAGCATGCCAGCACACTTGCACACATACGCAGATATTTTCATTGTGCTCTCTCCTTTTAAAGAAGGAAATGTGAGGTTTTCTTTTAGGGAGAGAATTAGGCTAGTCCTCCAGTATAAAAATAATTTTACAATTTACAAATAGGTTATATATATAAAGATTATAGCTAATATGACATAACAATAAACAACAATAACAGCATTTATTATGCATTATTACAAATTTTCTTGGTTAATGTTAATTTCTACATGTATTTCATGTATAAATAAAAATGTTATGGCATAATATAAATTAACCCTATAAAGCCTATACTGTTTCATATTTGATGCATGAATATCTAAGGCAGTGTTTCCCAACCTTTTTTTAGTCGCGGCACCCTTTGGAAATTCTAGCAAACTTGTGGCACCTTACAACATTTATTTTGTCAGAATATTTGAATTTTTAACTTCGATATGATAATTTGAAAAGTATAGATATTCGGTACAACAGGGAAGAACTGCAGAATATAATGTCATACAGATATTTTTAATATTATTAAAACATTTTGTCCATCAATGGTGGCAATCAGTAGGCTAATTTCTAATGAAGAGTCCAATTTATATGACAGATTTTAATGTAGGCTTTTATACATATGTAAACATGATTTAATTACCATTATAACTAGCTATCTCACATATTATTGCTCACTCAGTGTTTTTTTTATTTTACAGTGGGGTAATTTTGGTGCAGTAGCACGAGATAGCTTGATTTCAAACTTTGAATTGAATAAAAAATGACAAGTAAGCAGTCAGTAATAAAATAAGAACAAATAAAGAAATTAATAATGATAGCACAAATAAAAAATAACGACAGGCCTTCGAATGAAATAAATTGCTTTTTAGTTTTTCAGGTAGGTCTAAAAAGCCGTTCACACTGCCAGCGACTTTTTCACTGCTTGTCACTTGTGGTCGTTCCCACTACTGGTTGCCTAGTTACCCCCGTAACACTCCACTACAGATGAGTCACGTGCTCTCCACTGACTTCACTCCCATTGGTTGTCGCTCGCGAAATTTGCTGCTTATTTGCATAAAGTTGAAGAATTCTGAACTTTTGTCGCTTGACACGCCCACATTCCGTCGCCAACGGTCACTGTCGCCGGGAGTCGCCAGCTCTCCATTGAAAATGAATGGGATTATGTCGCTCTGTCGCTGTGTGTCGCTGGCGGTGTGAACGGGGCACACGCATAGAGCGGGATCTTACGCAGAGCGTTACACCCAGAGGCGGACAGTAACTAAGTACATTTACTTGAGTATTGTACTTAAGTACACTTTTTGAGTATCTGTACTTTACTTGAGTATTATTTTTTCTGGGAACTTATGACTTTAACTTCACTACATTTGAAAGACAAATATTGTACTTTTCACTCCACTACATTTCTAT
>NW_015505285.1:909187-909564 GCF_001515645.1 Sinocyclocheilus grahami | reverse complement strand
AAGAGGCGGACAGTAACTATGTACTTTACTTGAGTATTATTTTTTCTGGGAACTTATGACTTTAACTTCACTACATTTGAAAGACAAATATTGTACTTTTCACTCCACTACATTTCTATAAAGGTCCTCGAAATAGAAAGTCGTTACTTTGCTTTGAAAGTCAGTGGGTAATTTCTTTCTTCTCTAAAACTTGACTTTTTTTTTTCAGACAGTTTATCAGTAATCACTCTTGTGGGGCTACATTAAGAGATTTCCCTGCATTTTTTGAACACTGACCAGTTGCAAATGTGATATTTATTTACAACAATTCAATAATAGGAAGTAAATATTGTGGTATATATTAGACACAATATTGTCTGATTTTGCTAAATTGTGTA
>NW_015505285.1:813358-909099 GCF_001515645.1 Sinocyclocheilus grahami | reverse complement strand
GTCTTGCTGTTTTGCTTTTTTGTTAAAGCAGTGTTGCTGTTGTAAAGTTGTACAGCTACAGTTGTGTTGCTGGGTTTTAAAGCAGGTTTGATTTTTCTTTCTTTATCACTCTGTATTTACAGGATTTCACTGTCGACTCTGTTCAAATGTGGATGAATGGCTACACATAGATGTGTGCACACACTGTCAGAGCTGTGACAGATCACTACCATCCTGCTTTTGTGGGGGTGGGTAGGGGGGTTAAATATTTTGTTTTGTTTTGTTGTTTTCCCCCATAGGTTTTTAACATTGTAAAAGCTCTTTATTCCAAATATACTACAAGTTAGTTAGTGTATTCAGCAGGTGTAATGTATTCTAAGTTGCTTCGGAAGTATTGCAAGTACTACTACGCACAACAATAAAACAGTGCATTGACATAAAAAAGGAAATTTACTTTTGGTACTTAAGTACTTTTAAAAGCAAGTACTTCTGTACTTTTACTTAAGTACAAATCTGTCTTTACAACTTTTACTTGTAATGGAGTAATATTTGACCAGCAGTATCTGTACTTTCACTCAAGTAATGGAGTTGAGTACTTTGTCCACCTCTGGTTACACCACATGAAAGTGAAACCTGAGCAGTGAACTGCCACGGCACCCCGGTTGAGAAACACTGATCTAAGGCTTCTAAATTACCAACATGATCAATTTTGTGCTGAAAAACCTGTTACAATCTACTACAGGCATACTGCCCTCTGATTGATACTTTTTTTAGCAAGTAAAAGGCCTTTTAGTATATCCAGTATCCTTTTCCTTGGAAATCTTTAAAGGTGCCATAGAATGGAAAACGGTATTTACCTTGGCATAGTTGAATAATAACAGTTCTGTACATGGAAATGACATACCGTGAGCCTCAAACACCATTGTTTCCTCCTTCTTATGTAAACCTCCTGCATGCAAAAGACCACTGAAAAATAGGTGTATCAGAACGTAACACCGACTGTGACGTTACAGTCGGGATCACTAATAGTTACGCCCCCGACATTTGCATATACCCGCCCATGTTCTATGCCAGTCGCCAGCCAAACCTACACAGTTGAATCATCAGGAGGTCTTGCAGGTATTGTGAAGAAACAAGAGAGAATAATAGCGAAAATGGCAGATCATGGAAATAAATGTTATGTTTCAGGCTGTGCAGGGGATGTGATGTGCAGGGATGGGTTGGTGTCTGTATTCAGAAAGGCATGGAAAACAAATATTGCTTGTTCTAATAAAATAACGCGAGCCACTAAAGGGACATGGTTAGCTGCTTGCTAGTGGTAGCCTGTTACATTATAGTACATAAGATTTCACTTGCCACATAAACAAAGTAAGGAGAGATGACTGAGGATGATGGCGAATGATTTACAGATCATGAGCACCACTGACTAGCATCTGATCTAGTAAAATGTGTGGTAAGTACTGCCGCTGTAGTTTACACAGAGCACGTGTGATCGCAAATCTCGAAAGTGAAAGTAAAACGCGATCGTGCATTCAATGGTGTTTCAATGCCCCGCGTATTAATAGCGGCTCCCTGATGTCCGCATTTTTTTATACACACACAATGATATAACTGCAAGAGACTGTTTTGAAATATATATTTTCCCTGTGTTTCCTTCCTGCTGTGTGATCTACTGAAATGAGCTGCACTGTGAAACAGCCAATCAGAGCAGAGAGCAACATTATTATTCATGACCTTTCCAAATAAGGTAAAAACAGACCATTTAATTCTAGGGACAAATCCTAGGGTTGTAAATGGACATGTAAAACTGTTTCTGGAGATTTTTTGCCCTTACCTAAGTCACATACCTTCTATGTAGATATCAGAGAACAATTTAAAATATTGTATCAATGCATTCTATGTCACCTTTAATTATTTATAACTAATTAATATAACCAATTATTAGCAATATTTACTGGACTGAAGTAACTATATTTTTATTCAGTTTGGGCCTCAGATTTTTTTTTTTTGCTTTTTTCCCCCCTCAGAGTATGAGCTCCATATTCTCACATATATAAGCCATGAAATTTAAGTAGCAAATATGATACAAAACATAAAACACATATGCAAATATGCACACATACCGTATGCATCTGTTTGTATACTGTAGTGTCAGTAGCTGATTGATTATTCAGGGCAGTGTTTTACTGTTTTGCACAACAAAACCATACCAAGCTCCCCGTTTCTCATCTGGTGACTGGATGCATGAGAGCATCCAAACAGCATGATTTACAAGCACTGTTATTGCCAGCAGTATAATCATTTATTATTCTCTGCATGCATGCCAAGATACTCTCACATACGCAGACACAGACACAGACACAGACACAGACACAGACACACACACACACACACACACGCACACACATACCACCAGGCCTTTGATGACTTAGATGACTTAGTCTTACACTTTTTTGGGGTGATGTAGGGTAGTGGTTTAAGATCTAGGATAGTAACTGGTTCCAGGTTCAAACCTGGTAAGAACTATCGATGAACTAGCTTCAGTGGAACTTTTTATTTTAGCAAGTCTTTCCCAGTAATACTGTAAGTCTTTGGCTGAAGTAGATGTATAAAAGTATAAATAATATACAGTATGACATCTGTAAATAAATAATCTAACAGCATTATAATTAATTATGATCATTAAAGGAAATCTGAATACATTTTTATAGATGATTTGCAGCAGTGAATTATGCCAGATTTGACATTCATCTCTAAAATATTCACCCAAGAAAAAGCTGGAGAAAGTACTTATATATACCCATATCCAAATACACTAATATTTAAATAAATTAGTTAATAATTATTAGTAGGATTATAAATTGATTTTAACCAACAAGTTAAAACATTTAACACAGCTAATAGTTGCTGCCTGAGGTCTGCTGAAGTAACATCAACTGTGTAAATCATGAGCTCATGTCTGTCTTAGAAAATATAACAACTAATGGGAGATGAAGACCTTATTTAGATTAAACTATTTGCACTGACTTTCAGTCGTAATGTCTGTTCTTCCAAACCAACCATTTAGTGTGTTTACATGCATCTTTTCTTTATGCTGCTTTCTATAACACTTGTGCTCTCCCAAACTGAACTACATTACAAAATATTGCATATATAGTGTAGTTTATAATATTACAGAAAACTGACTTTTAAGATGCAGTGAGAAGCTCAGGACTATTTAACTGCTTTAAATATCATGAAAGGTCCTTTTAGGACTTATTTCTCTGAAATGTTTTCCTTAACATAATGTTTCTGATTTGCAGATAAATTAAATCCTATTTACTTTGAATCCCCACACCATCATGCATGTGTGTTTCTAATGAGGTCTCATGATATCTTGCAATTTCCAATTTCAGACAACCTCCAGAGAAGCATTTTTCGTCATTTCACAAGGGCCTCGGTACAACTGATGCAAACACCAATTTAATAAAACATAATTTAAAACGATGGGTCTCAGGTTACTTTGAAACCATGCCAACAAGACAAAGGACAAGAGGAAGGAAAAGAGAAAACGGGTGAGAGAGATGTTTGCAATGTCTCAATAAAACGTATGTTCAGAGTTTAAAAGTCCCTGGTGCTTATAGGTCATTTTGTTAAATAAAAGCAAAGAGGAAGAGAGAGTTTTCAATAGTACATAGGAGAATTCTCACATTTCGTGAGCTCATAGAGATGTTACTCTGAGCAGCGGAACTTAAACAAATCTGTGACAAATCTATTCATTGAGCTTCGAACATGTATTTCACATGTCTGTTAATCCCACCAGCCTATAAAACAACACCTGAAAGAACAAGTGAGGGGCCAGTCGTCAAACCAACCACAACAAATTTATTTAACTCTTGCTTTCTAAAACCGTGTCCTAACCGGGTGCAGCACGATAAAGAGACAAAAGCTATTTCTTCTTGTAAGTCAATCTCAGTTTTTGTCAGTTTTGTTGACTGCCTGGTTTCTAATTCACATGCACAGTCAAATCCTATAAATCCAAAATCCTACCTGTAGATAAAAATGAATATTTTTCTTTAGAACATATTTTTGAAGTAAAACCTAAACAGTTTTGGTTACCAAAGACTTTGAAAAACATTAAGACCTTTCTCAAAATACCTTCATTTATGTTCCACAGAATAAAAAAGGTCATACAGGTTTGGAATTACATAAGAGTAGGAAAATGATTACAGAATTTTAATTTTTGGGTGAATTATTTTTTAAATGTTTTTGATCTGACATCAATCTCTCATGCTGCAATTCACCCAGATTTCTTATTATTAATTGTGGATAAAGGGCAACATAGTGCTAACCAACCTGTTAATGGTTTTCTGTGTGCCATGGCTAAGTTGGAGCCTTTCAGGTTTGTTATAAAAAGACATTGGATGGCTATTGCTGGTCTCATGCACAGCAGGGATTTTTACTAGAGCCAATTACACTGTCATAATATCAGAACGCAAATAATAAGAAGTGGAGAAACAAATCTGCTGAAATGCAGCAGCCAAACCTCATAGCTAAATCAAATGTGCTGAGAGAGTACTGAGTCTCATCAGATCTCGCTCAGTTTACAGTGCTACGAGGCACCAAATGCCAAAATGCTCAGTACTTTTACCACAATGACCCCGACAGCTTTAAACTGGATCTCACATCTTTAGAAGGTCAAAGGCCAAATACTGTAAAATCATTTTTTACACAGCTTAAAACATGTTGCAGTCAAACAGGTCAGGTTTGAAATGTTTCGCTCCTGGCTAAAGATGCAAATGCTAGCGTTTTGAAGTTGTGACATCTGGAAAACATCAAGTCCTCAAGCTGCTCCTAAAAGGTAGGACTAATTTTAACTATACAAATTTGTGAACCTTTGCTCTTATGTTCGTGTTATTGTTGCCCGCTTTGTTTAACTTTCGCCGCCGCTTATATCGGCCTGCCATCAGTGCAGTGAACCCACCAAGTGGCGGAGTGTCCGTCGGCAGATCTTAAATCATCAGCAGATTAAAGAGCGAGCCGATCGGTACCTATAAACCCTGACTCTGGCAAAACACACTGGATTGTGGGACTCTGGGGTGAGAGCAGTGGATTTGCTGTGTTTTCCCAAGCACAGCTGAAAGGCTCATCAACAGCTCCCTGACGGTCTAAAGTAAAGCGTGTACGCACACAAACACATTCTCTCCTGGCGTTCTTAAGTGGAAGGTCCCACCAGATCTACCAACCCATTCCCAGATTCAAACCTACTCTATATAGAGACACATTCTCTCTCGGTTTCAAAATAGACCAATAAGAAACCAGAATTCTCTTGAGGCTCTGTGGGTGGGCAGAACAGTTGTAAAATGTTTCTGACCTTTATATGCGCATATACACAGAAACATATTTATTTTTCTGTATTTCTGAGTGTGTGGAAGAAGGGTTAACAGTTTTTATAATCTTCACTCTGCCCTCTGACCCTTATTTGCCCTAGATCAGAAACTGTACAGATGAATGGAGAGAGCACTTTGGAGGCTGGGTCATAGCCATGACCTTGAAAATCATTAGTAAACTTGTGTTTTTGTCATAATTACAGTATATGACATTTCAGTTACAAAACACTTCCCCCCAAATCTAAGCCACACATTTCGATCATTATGATTTAGGATGATTTGTGTGGATGAATGTAGGCCAAAAGCATTTACTCTTGAAATGAGATGTTTTACGAAACATTTGTGAACTAAATTTGCATAAATCGGAGACTGGGAGTGTTTTGTTGAAAGCATTAGCTGTTTAATTTATCAATGCGCTGGTTCCTCGCCTCGGTTTGCCTAAGATCTGATAACACTGTTGTTTTACGGCTTTATTGAAATGTTTTGCATTCAGCCATACTCGTTCTCTGGCGCAGAACATTCCCTCAGCTCACACGGCGCTTGACCCATGCTGACACTTCTGCTCAGCCGTGATAAAAACATTTATCACTGGCCATACAGGGGTTAGAAGAGCGACTGAGGGTTGTTACACATCTATCCTTCGAGCTCCCTCTCTCACTCGCTCTCGTTATCCCTCCCTCTCTCGCACTCTTTCAGGCTGGACATGAGGGAAAGAGACCTCAGCTGAAGAGAATTTGTTTTCATGAAGTCCTGCGGATATTGTTTTTAAAAGGACAAATGCTGCAACTGATGTTTTTCCTATTCTTTACATGGTCAGCACAGATAGAAGATGAAACATAGAGCAAGAGAGCGAGAGAGGGATGCTGACATACTGAAGCAAAAATGAAGAACAGACTTGTCGAATAGAAGATTAACTAAGTGCAGTTTGGTCATCATGACAAACATCTAAATGTAAAAATGACACAGGACCTTTACATTTAGCCATTTATTTAAAACTTGTTTATCTAATATATGAAAAATTAGGAGGATAACACTCTGAATGACCTTCACTTCACTTGCATGTCAATAAAACTGATTTCAGTTATAGAAACACAGAAGTACACATACAAAATGAGTTTACTGGTCATATATTAGTGCCAGCAGCTCTACCGAATTGCAATTTTGGACTGAATGACTTAGATTAAGTAATTAGTGGTTAAAATTGTAATCAAAGACACAATGAGGCTTTACATTCACCAGTAGTTCCTATCTACTGCAAACATGAGAGCCTGTTACATGGTGCTACTTGAAACACGTTCTTAAAAAAAAAAAAGTATTTTGCGTTTTGTAAATGTTGGCACAAAGAAATGTACAGATTCCATAAAATGTGAGGTTGGAGGACAAAAATAACAAAATTTTCCTCAGGAATTTATGTCCGCTCAAACATGTCCTTCTGTGGAAAGAAGGCTAAAGATATTATGTAACATAATCAAATTAAAACACTCCATGACTTTATTCATGCTTAATCGATGTTCTAATGTTGGCTTTAACTCAGGGGTATGAAATCCAATAGGACGGGATTAGGATAAGAGAATAAGGCTCACAAATTCAACCACAGGGTGTATGTTTGTAATTATTTAGCGGAGATTTAGTAAATGCAGATACTGTTGAAACGGGTCAAACCTAGTGCCTTCTGTTCACACCCTCTTTGGGAAATCGGTTGACGTGTCCTTAAAAAGAAATGGACTTTACACAGCAAAAATGGATTAACAAACATCTGACCCATATTCATCAAGGATTTGAGGACTAAACCTGTGCGTATTCATTACGAACATCATCAGCAGCAGCAGCTGTAACACTTCCTATGAAAGCATAATAATTTCTTCCATAAATACCATCCGGCGTGTGTCACCATCAAGAGGTCTGTCAAAAGATGATCCTTCCTAAGTCTAAACACGGCCTTTTACCCGTAAAGTATTAGAAGCACCTCTGAGCTCTTTCAATTATCTCAATCACCTCCAAAGCCATCTGAGCTAAAAACACAGCAGTTTCACGTAACCACGAGAGGTTCAGAGAAGCTACACCTCTGTTCTTCATTAGCCATTAAAAGCCTGTTGTTTTTGTAGAGGGAATAAGTGACCTAAAGGGGCATCGTTATGGCTTTGCGGTTTCAGTTTGAACGTAAAGTCGTGCTGGATTACCTCCCCGAGAAGCACCAAGCCCCATTCCATCCAGCTGACTCACAACCCAGCCCTATACATCTCTCCAGCTCTCTTCTCTAATATATGAACAGCTGTGATTGCTTTTATTAGAAGCTAATGCATGGGTTTCTTCCTGATTTTTGCATGCTAGTGAGACTAGAACATTACTGGGGGGAAAAAAACGAAACTGGAAATGATAAAGGACAAAATAATCTGACCACAATCAAATAAAACATCAATACAAATTTGAAAGCAGCCCTATGGAAGTCTTACTTAAAAACACTGAAATTGTGTTGCTGTACACATTCAAATAAATGTTTTGCCTTAAACTGATTTACTGCAGTAGGCCTATAATCATGATTTTTATATTTTGAGCTGTCGGGTCTGATGTCACTTGGAAAAACCATGGGAAAATTAATTTGTTCTTACATGGTTACGTCATGTCCGTAAATACTGAAAACAAGATTTGCTAGGGCCTGTCCAAATACTCACACTTAAGGTCTTGGCTACTTGAGAGCCAGAGCAAGTGATAGGAAGTAAGCATGCAAGAAATCCCTTAATGCACACTAAATCCACACTTTGGATTTGTGTATTGTGTATTTGTGGCTAAGCATATCCCATCATTCATCATGTTTAGGAAGTCACATGCCCCAAAATTGCAAGATGCCAAGGACAACTTTGCAGTGTAATTTAATTACATTAATTTGATTACATATAATTTGTGCCAAATATAAGGTGTTGCAATTTTTTTGGTACAGAGATTGATATGTGTAAATGTTGGCAACTGCTTTTTATCAATTAATAAGAAGCACCACAATTAAACTGTCATTTGGACTACTGCACAGAAATGTATAAGCTTATTTTAAAGTTTTAACTATTAAACGTACAAAATGTGTAAATAAAAGCCAGTAAAAACTTTACTTACATTTTTACAACTCAATGTTGTAAGCGTGTCCCATTGGATAATCAAAAGTTCTACACACACTTGCGGTCTTCCTGCCCACTTTAACACTGGCCAGATACAGGAAATATGTCACGCAAGTGGTCAAGTGCAAAGGCCACAAGTGTCGGTATTTGGACAGACCCAATATTGTGTGTTGTTGAGTAGATTGAACTAGCCAACTAGCTAGCATTTAACATTGACAGTTCTAAAGAGCAACCCTTGCTAACTTCTGAGGAATCACTTGTCAAAACAAAAAGAAATCTCGAGCAGCAAAGAGTGAAAAAGGGAAAGTGACTGAGCCTGTGCCAAAATAAAACAAACCACAGTGGCCAATGTGATACTTATTTGGTCAAATGACATGTTTTTGTGATATATGCTTTGTTTGAAATTCTTCATACTTCTTGTAGCGTGACACACCTGCTCCGACGTGGCGATTAAAGGCAATTTTTTCCCCGAAAACCACCATATCCATCCATTGCCGAAGTATAGCTGACGTAAAAAAGCAAAAAATATTTTTAATGCTTGTTCAAATTACTTGGTTAAAAGGAGCAGAAACAACAAAAAAAGTATTTAAAAAATTTTTTATTTTATTTTTTTTTTACATATTTCCATTATGTTCAGTCCACTTAAATTTGTTGAACCAACTTAACCTCCTGAGACCCTGCATCCTCATATGAGGACATTATATTTTAGTGAATTTCTCTGAGACGTTACATGTCACCGTTTTAAGTCTGGATGTCCTGTACAGAGCACATTAACCTCTTAAGACCCGGCAAAACATTTTAGGAAATTTTTTTTATTTTTTCATGTCTTTACATTGTTAATAAAAATAAAAATATTAAAAAAAACTTAAAATGATATTTCATTCATAAGTTATGCTTTTTCCCCGAAAACCACCATATCCATCCATTGCCGAAGTATAGCTGACGTAAAAAAGCAAAAAATATTTTTAATGCTTGTTCAAATTACTTGGTTAAAAGGAGCAGAAACAACAAAAAAAGTATTTAAAAAATTTTTTATTTTATTTTTTTTTTACATATTTCCATTATGTTCAGTCCACTTAAATTTGTTGAACCAACTTAACCTCCTGAGACCCTGCATCCTCATATGAGGACATTATATTTTAGTGAATTTCTCTGAGACGTTACATGTCACCGTTTTAAGTCTGGATGTCCTGTACAGAGCACATTAACCTCTTAAGACCCGGCAAAACATTTTAGGAAAATTTTTTTATTTTTTCATGTCTTTACATTGTTAATAAAAATAAAAATATAAAAAAAAACTTTAAATGATATTTCATTCATAAGTTATGCTACGTCCTTGGTAGAGGACATTGTGACTCAATTTCTTAAAAAAATAAAAATAAAAAGACATGAATGAACACGCATAGGCAAAAACAATTGATTTTTAAAAAATCACTAATACATTTTGGTTACACTTTACTTGAAGGGGTGTACATAAGACTGACATGACACCTTCATAATCATGACATGACACCTACATAATCATGACATGACACATGTCATGAATATGAAGGGTTTTTATGCATGTTTATGACAACTGTCATTAAGTGTCATTCGCTCAGTTATGTAATTTTTAATGCAAAGATGACATTGTTTGAGATGTCTTTGTTATGGGCTATGGTTAGGGGTAAGGGTATGACAAGACTCCTACATAATCATGACATGTGTCATGTCATGATTATGAATGTGTCATGTCAGTCTTATGCACACCCCTTGAAGTAAAGTGTTACCTACATTTTTAGTTTTCAGGATTTTTTTCCCCAAACTTTGTATAAAGATAATTCTCAACTATGTTATAACCACTTAATGACAGTTGTAATAAACATGCATAAAACCTCCTTCATATTCATGACATGTGTCATGTCATGATTATGAAGGTGTCATGTCAGTCTTATGCACACCCCTTCAAGTAAAGTGTTACCTACATTTTTAGTTTTCAGGATTTTTTTCCCCAAACTTCGTATAAAGATAATTCTCAACTATGTTATAACAGAATGATTTGATATACCATTTTTCTTCATGCAAAATGTCTGTAAAATGGCCATAAACAGGGTTTCTCATTATATATAATGTATCTATAAACTAAATCTAATTTACATATTAATGTGTATTTGGGGCAAAATGTAATGAAAAAAGAAGTGTAATAATGGGAGTAATAATTGACAAGATTTTCATAATAATATATAATATTTCATAGGAATATTGAAATATATTTTCTTTCCCTATTCATTTGTTGTGTCTCCCAAAATGTGCAATAAACATGCTTTTAGTCCCGGTGTCCGCATATGAGGACATGTATGAAATCAACGTCCTGTTTCGAAACAGAAAGTCATATTTTGATTTGAAACCCCATAACATTTTCCTGAGGTGTTGATTTATGACACACAGTTTAAAAATTAGTCAGATTTAAATGATAATTACAAAATATTATCATATTTCCATAAGAGTGTCACTAAATATTAATTCACATTAATAGCAGACATTTTTGAAGACCAAGGAGAGGGGGTGGTCATGGTGAAACATCCAAACATTTAGTATCTCTGAAAAGCCCTTAACATTATTTGTTTAACTGAACTTGTTTTATTCTGTGGACCTGAACTAACTGCGTGGAAAAGTTTTCCTTAAGTTCACTGATTTTTTTTATTTTTTTTTAGTGTAGGCCTACTCCATAAGATGTCCTACTCCGTAACATGCCATTTTTTTTCAACCACAGTTAGCGATCATAGTACGGAGCCCGGAAAATCACCTGTAGGGGGAAAAAACAATCCGTGGCGACGGTTTTGCAATCCGTCCCCTCAGTTTATAAACCGTACTCACGAATTCTTAAACTGTTCCCTCGGTTTAACAAATCGTGCCCACGGATTAATAAACCGTACCCACGAATGTCCAATCCGTGTGCTCAGATTTTGTAAACCGTACCTTCGGTTTTTGAATCCGTGCGCACGCTTTCGCAATCCGTTCCCTCGGGTTTGTAAACTCATGGATTTGTGGCCCCGCCCCCACCGGCAGATTCAACCACGGTGCGGGATGCATAGTATTGTGTTTATTAAACATTATTTTTCATAGTAGCCTATGAGACCATGATTTGCACTCACAAAATAGTCTTCTTTTTAGCGTTTATTTTATATTAATCACCAATAGGATAAAACACCTCTGCCTGTTTTTTAGCCTAAAATAAACGCAAAAAAAAGAATAGAATATTTCCTGAATTTTCAAAAAATAAATAAATAAAACGATAGAGTTTCGAGAGAAGAAGGTAAAAAGCAATACAAAACCAATAATGTACCGGTTGAAAGTGAAAGTGAAGCATGCATTTAACTCTGGGGGAAAAAGCTTAGTATAATAAAATCACCTAAATCAGTCTGTGAATGAATGAATGAAATATGTTAAGAATGAATAGTACACAAACACATTTCCAAAACTGTAAAAGGTTATTTAAAAATAAAGCATTCATGAATTATTTTATGACAAATATTTTACTGGCTTAAGTGCACTCATTTATTTAGCCTATAATTTTAAATAATAATAATAATAATAATAGCTATTATTATTATTATTATTATTATTATTATTATACATTTAGGTTACATATGCATTTAGAAGAAGCTTTTATCCAAAACGACTTACAAAAGAGGAACAAATGACTCCAAAGTCAGTCACAAAGCCAGGTTTATTACACAATAATAATCAAGTGCTAAGATTATCACAAATTAAACAAGATTTTGATGCACATCTTTCTTATTAAATCGTTGTAGGCTATTCCACCTCGTACCGTTACAATTGGTAGAGAATCGTTTAAGACAATTTGCTGTAGGCCTATTCCACATAATAATATGCAATAAAACAATATACAATATGCTTCGTTAACAAGTAGGCTACCTAGGAGCTTGCTGCATGAATCCGTGAGTACAGTTTACAAACCCGAGGGAACGGATTGCGAAAGCGTGCGCACGGATTCAAAAACCGAAGGTACGGTTTACAAAATCTGAGCACACGGATTGGACATTCGTGGGTACGGTTTATTAATCCGTGGGCACGATATGTTAAACCGAGGGAGCAGTTTAAGAATTCGTGAGTGCGGTTTATAAACTGAGGGGACGGATTGCAAAACCGTCGCCACGGATTTTTATTTTTTTCTCCTACAGGTACGTTTTTTTCGTACGTGAAAGAAAGCCATGCGATTGGCGGTCTAATCGTCTTTCGGTAAATCAGTTATGTAAAAAAAGTTCCAGGTTCTTTTAACTTGTAGTACAACTCAGGTTTGCCTTAGAAAAATATATTAACGTGTATATATCACGACTCCAAAAAGCAGGACGGACGCAGGCAGGGGCCTGTATTTAGACAGCCGTCAGTAGTTTGAATTTGAGAGCAGCTCTCTGACTTCACAGACTTTGAAATGTTAAACTTTCAGTGGCTGAAGTGTTTAGATTAGCGAAAGTGATGTAAATAGACGTGATGAAATATGTAAGTGAGCTGTAAACAGTTCTTTTTATCTTCAGTCAGCCGTGTGTGCGCAGTGCATGTGCAGAGCGTATATTGTGTGTGTGAGCCGCGCTTCAAACGTGCGCAATTCGCGCTCGCACCAAATCTATTCTTTACAGTTTGTTTTCTTTTTCCCTCCAAAAATGTAAATGATGTCTAGCTGCTGTTTTTTATTATATGCAGCCGAGGAGTGGACGCATGGCTTCCGTGGCAGGGTTTGCTGATTAATTTCCTGAGGTCAGGGCTATTGCGCTGTGCTTAGTGATGCAACATGCACTCACAGACAGCCAGAATTTTCTCATAAAATCAAGAGAAAATTCAGCCGGAATAATGGGCCTTTGGACTCAGCATTTTACCTATATCTCCGTGCAGATGATCGGTAAAATTGGCCTAAGGATAGTTTGATATCAGATAAAAAGCAGTTAACAATTAAATCCGTGCAATGAGAGAGGGAATTAATCCAAATTCTAATCTTAAACAAAACCCTCCAAACATTTCATTCATGAATACACACTCCCATTACAGAACTCCAATGTTTGAGTTTTTACTTCTGATTGTTTTTGTTCAACAGGCTTTTCAAACAAGTCAAAAGCATGACTTGCAATATTATAGGAGCCAAATTTACTTCCAGCTCTCAGCAAACGCACCTAAACTAGCTAAACAAAATCTACGGATCACTTGAAAACAGGTAGTTGTATTAGAACATGTCTGGAGCTAGATTCTGCACGAAGGTAGATCTCCAGGAGTGGGGATGAGCGCCTCTGCAGTAGCTGGGTTGCAATTGTACGCGCTCTCGCCACCAGGTGGCGCGTATTGAGCGCCTTAACAGATGCACAGCAGCGTCCTTGTGTTGCTCTGACTCATTGAGACTGCTGTCTCTGTGCGTCTGATGAAGGAACCTGCGACCTGCATCTCGGAGGAATTTAGCCTATGTGGGGTGACGTCACAACAGATGTCCCCAGTCAACGAATCAGAGTTCGTGAAAATGTACAGTTTATTTCCTATAATAGAAATATTAAAAAGAGAGTTTTTTTTGTATTATGTCAATGCGTGCAATGGATTCGGAACTTAAGAATGTGTTGAAATCAAAGTGCACATTCCATTTTAAGTTAAACTAACTTTTCTTTCTGTTTTATATAGCCTACACAACTGTGAGATTACGTGAATTTTTCACCTCCACGGTTTCCACTAACCTAGGTGTGTTTGACCCCAAGAGGAAACGTTTATAACACGAATTTCCACAGCACTTCAGTTCGTATCAAAGAGAAGTGCTCGAAGTTCTCGAATTCACATTCCCTGCGTAACGCAAATGAAGCTCGTGCTCTTAATCTGTCTTCACTGGGGTCGGGGTGACAAATTGACTAATGGTTTTGGGACGTTTAAAACCGGTCTCTCATTTCTTTCTCGCAGAGGTGAGAGGTGGCAGTTGTATATTTACCTTAATTAATACAAAGTGAAGCTTGATTTGTCGCCGCCCCCATCTCGCACAGAAGCTCGTTTAAAATAAGAATTCTTGGACTTTCTGCGTTATGCTGTATTGATGAGCGCGTTAATTAAATAAGATTATTTTGTTACCTGAAGCTCGGCTTTGGGATGTAAACTACTTTTAAACTTCGTCCGATAATAATAATAATAATAATAATAAAAATAGCCTAATAATAAAAATACAAATAATAATAATAACGAATAGCCAATGTTCACCAAACATTCAAAAGTCTCCATTTTAATGATTTAATTTCCTGTTCATTTCTCTCTCCGTCTTCGGGATGGCCTACTATTTTCATCATGCGCAAGTGGTGAAAGACCTGCAAACTTGATTGACTACCTAACATTTTCAAAGGTTGCAGCAGGGTTCAGTCCTCTGACATGCAGGCAGTGCGAAGTGCATGTGCTCGGTCCTCTAGCGTCTAGCGCTGCTGTACCAGTGGAGGAAACTTCACTTCAGTATGATGGGGTTTGGCTGTAT
The DNA here is from genome assembly GCF_001515645.1 of Sinocyclocheilus grahami. Classification (NCBI taxonomy): domain Eukaryota; kingdom Metazoa; phylum Chordata; class Actinopteri; order Cypriniformes; family Cyprinidae; genus Sinocyclocheilus; species Sinocyclocheilus grahami. The sequence goes on along the minus strand of NW_015505285.1, from coordinate 894,157 downwards.
GACGTCGCGGGTTGGGTTACAATAAAGAGGCGGTTTGACTTTGGGACCACAAGACAGAGCTAGAGTAAGAGAGAGAGAGTTTCTACCCCGAGTAACCAAATACGCACAGCGCACAACCGCTGGACCACAGCTGTGCGAACTTCAGTGTTTGCCCGTGTCTCTGCTGCGAGAACATGCTGAGGAAGACGAACATTTCTCCGATCCGCCTGAGAGTTTTGCACTGAAGTTTGAATCGCTGTGGGACGACTAAGTGACCGTAAATCCTCTTATTTTGGATCGTCCCGCTTCACCAAGATCTGGTAAATATTTTCTGGCATTTTGGAATATTTTTGACAAGCTTTTACTACTTTTGCAAGACATATAGCTAGTCTGTATATTGGCGGTGATTTCCTGCGGTAGGCGTGAGCAACATATGTGTAATGTTCAAGTGCACTTGAGAATGAAGTCGTTGGGCGAGAAATTGCTTGTAAAGCGTGACGTGCAAAACTTTTAAAATGTGTAGTAACTGCATTGCAATTGCATAGTAATTTGTTGTTCAAAGCAGATAAAAGTTACGGCAAAGTATTTAATGTGTGAATGATGGTCTTTAATAGTGATCGGTCAGTGATCAACAGGTGGGATGCGCATTCTAGCCTCGTATTGATCATAAGTGCTGTGAAAAACATCCAAAATATTTATTTGAGGAATACTATAAGTTTGTTTATACAACGTTAATATTGCTCAAATAAATGAAAGTTAAAATAAAATCAAAGATTCGAATATAGGCTATCTGAGAATGTAGCCTAGTCTATGGAAAGCTTTGAAGCCGCTGTGATGTCATCCGATGTTTGTCGTTAAAAACTATAACAAACGTCAATTCGTAGAAACGAATCGTGAATTTTAGATTTCATTATGCTTCTGTAGAAAGTTACCCTTTTTTCCTAAACCACGCGTGGCCTTGTGGTCGGTGGTCTCGAGTCGTTTTTCGTGTAGACTATGCACCGCTACAGTTTTACACTGATGCTCGGTGCTGAGAAAATTAGTTATTCGTTTGTTTCGGTTTATTTTAAGCGCTATTCGTAAAAAAGATGCGCAAAAAAAACAAAACTAAATATATTTTGTCGTAAAAATTACGTCTAATCTTAAAATAAATCGTTCATTTAATACAAAAAACTAAACGTTTCTTTTAAAGTAATGTGGAATATATAGGCTATTTGTTTTTTAATATAGGCCTATTTTAAAAATATGTATTAATAATTGTTTTATATTTTTTATTTGTTATTAGTTGAACGCTTTAATTTTGCATTTAAAGTGTTCTAAAAGGCCTTTAAATATAATCTAAATAATCCAACAATTTAAACTGAGTAGGCATTGATAAATAAACGTTAGGATCAACTCAAATAACAATGCCACTGAACATTTAACATTTTGGCCTAATATATTCATGTGAAAATGTGTATTGGATGCCACTCTTGTCCAAAATGACTACTGTCAAAATATTTCAATTATTCACGATTTGTTTAATTTATAGAGAGAAAATTCAACGAATCTAGATATCACAACCAGTATAATTAAAAGGCAAAGCATTTAAAATTAGTATAGGCCTGCTGATAAATAAAGTATATCAGTATTTTGAGAGTAACCTATTCAGCTTTAACATTTATAGGCTATAATTTGATCTGACTACACACGATGCATAAGTCTAAATCTGGCACAATATGCGGTGGCCTTTATTTATTGTTTTAAAATGTCACACTGTCATTCTTTTCCGTATGCTATTCTACAGGCAAACACATTTTACATAAAACTGCAAACACAAAAAAAGCGCTAGGCCTTCTCCACAATACTTAAATATATTTGTATATTTAGTCAACTGTTCGACGGTGCTTAATGAATGGTGTGTTTCCCTCTCTCCAGGGCTAAGTGATCACATCCTCTCGGGGGGCTGCGCGGAAAAAAGAAAACATACACTTACTTGATAATCGTTGCACAATTGACCAAAGGTCCGTCGTTAACGCATGGACCTCGAGACCGTGATTAATTCCTGCAATACACGTCGAGATTTCTCTGTGATCTCCGTACGCGCGACAGGCGCACATTCACACCTACCGAGAGATAAATCACTGATGACCTCCGCGCGCTCAACGCGCTACTGATGAAAGCTGAGCAATCACAGTTATTGATAAGAAAGATTGCTGATAGACAGAGGCCACAATGAGGGCGCAAACTGCACTTGCCATGCGTCTGACAATATTTTCTTTGAGTATCTGCACACTGATGGGTGTGTTTGCAGAAAACTATTTAAAAAAATTTTAGTGATACATACAAAAAAAAACAACTGTTTCACCACATTTTGAGTAGGACGTGTCACGTTAGAGATCTACATCCCAAGGTGGATGGGGGTAGACCCGAACTCAGCAAACTGTGGTGTGATTTTCGAGACTCTTTCACCACCTTGCTTGGGATAGTCGTCTTTAGTCCCACAGCACTAATTGGGCCTGGCGTGGGGCGCAAAATCTGTGAGATTTACCCAGTTACACAGTGCGCAAATCCGGCCAATTAGCCAACGATGTCCCGGAAAATAATGTCCAAGCACTTGTGAAATCCCACAATTCAGAAACGACTTTTTTCCCCAAAACTTTCAACTGGCGTTAGATTTAACGGTTAAGCAGACAGTTCAGGTAACACATTCCCCTCCGTCACTCGTTTTAAAGGTATGTGGACTTCAAAGGGTTAAGGGTACGAGCCTGTTCTCGGGAGAGAGTCCTGATCTCCTCTAATGACCCCCGTAAGTAAAAGTCAATTACTTCTGCGCCATGATCAGAGCGTCCAAATCCCCGGGGGAGCTTTGAGTTTCAGAAAGACTAATTAGGGCTATTTCACTTTTTATTTACCGCGGATCAGACTCTCTCCGCACCCTGTATATTCGGGACAGAAATACACACAAATTAAGCGTCATCCTTTACAAAGAACTTCAGCTGGAAATGTTTCTAGCGACGTGACTTAATTTTTTTTTCTTGACCTTTATTGAACTTTCAAAACATGACACACAGGCTGTGACTTTTAAACAAACTTAGCAGCTCTTTGACCTTATCCATCGTAACTAGAACCATATCTGGCATCCTTATAGTCGCGTTTTGTATTCACAGTAATCTAACACACAACACGTTGTTGCATTTCACGTGGTACTTATAAAACTGCGTGAAAAAAAATCCTCCAGACGATATGAGTAACACTGTAAACACACCAAGCCTGTTTGCACGAGTGTGTGTGTGCTTGTAGTTCCTGATGAGACAAAGAGGAGTTATTGTGCTTTGTGTCTGTTCTCATCCAACCTGATTAAACAGTTGAGGCAAGTATGTCACCTGCTGTCTTTCGTCTTTATGGCCATAGGCATATTTTCGGCATGCAGAAGACGCCTACGCCAAAATGTACATGCACACACACTCATCTGGCAGGCTTGAGCATTGCTTTGTGCTCACGTTGGAGTATGCGCTTTCAATATGTCAGACAAGGTGCCTCGCTTGACAAGTGCACTTTATGTCTTGACGTGAGTGTGAGCGTGTTTTTCTTTTTCTTTTTCTTTTTCTGAAGTCCCTTCAGCCTGTAAGGACTAAAGCAAGATGTTTCTAAGTAACGTATAATATAGGTCTTTAGAAAACGGAAAATGCAAACATAGTGGGTGGATTCTCAATAGATGTCTGAAGATGTGTTATTTTTGAGACTGCTAATCGCTCTTCATTCATTTTTCTCTGTTTTTGTCTCCTACAGAAACTTTCTGGAATCAGTCATGGGCAGTAAAACGCTCCCAGCACCCGTGCCCCTTCATCCTTCTCTGCAGCTGGCTAACTATTCCTTCCTTCAGACCTCCAACGGGCTGCATTTGCCTGCCGACCACATGCCCAGTATCTACAGTTTCAGTGCCTTGCACGCCGTCCACCTGCACCAGTGGACTCTGGGCTACCCACCGTTCACTTTGCCACGCTGCACCTTCTCCAAGCTGCCTGGCCTGGTGGACGCCCGCTTCCCTCTCCCCTCAATCCCTCTGTTTCCCCATCTCGTCCAGCCCACCAAACAGGAGTCCCCCGGGCCTGGGTCTGGAGCATCCAGCAAAAGCAAACCCCGTTTTGACTTTGCCAACCTGGCGGCAGCCGCCACGCAGGATGACGCCCTGAAGGCAGAAGATCTGAGCACTAACAACGGGCACGTGCGCTCGCCCTCATTAAGCTGCCTGCTGGATGTGGCCAAGCTCTCCTCGCCGGAAAGAAAACCAAGCCGAGGACGACTCCCGTCCAAGACGAAAAAGGAGTTTGTGTGCAAGTTCTGTGGGCGCCACTTCACCAAGTCCTACAACCTGTTGATCCACGAGCGCACGCACACAGATGAGCGGCCATACACTTGTGACATCTGTCATAAGGCCTTCAGGAGGCAGGACCACCTGAGAGACCACAGGTAAAGACATATCAGTACACTGATCTCAGATCAGATGATTTAGAGCCGATATTGAAATACATTCCTGCTCATACCTGCCCATTCATAAATGTATGGTATCACAAACTCCGGCCCACACACAAACACATAACTACCTGCAGATTCTTTTCCAATCATGACCTCATCATGCATTACTGCATAATAATCTCTTCCATCATTCCAGTTAGAAAATATCACAGGGTAAATTTAAAATAATGATGTGCATATATACACATACAAAAACAACTATTAATCTATATATAATTGAATTAATACTTTTTGTGTGTGTATTTAAATCAGCGTGTATATATCAATTAACCAATTTATCTTATGCACATTTTTTATTTAAAAAAAATATTGAAGTTAAGGTTCTGCCTTGCAGAACAGATTCAGACAAACAAATAGGTTTCTTATTTTTTTCAAACCACACCTGCTCTTGTGATTTATAACTTTAAGAATGATTTAAATTAGTTGAGACATGCTGAACAATCTCCTCCAATTCTTCAGTAATGATCTTGGCTCTTTTCCTGACTGACAATTATCACTAGATATACATCATGTTTGTGATTTAATTAACATTTGCAGACTCAAAGATTTGTCATAACAAGACTTCTATCTTTGCCGTCATTTCAGTAGTTCACATTTTTTGGCAGAAAACTGCTGCGCAGGATATTTAATCCTAGAAAAGAAGCTCGGACAACTTTAAAATCTGTGTTGTTTAAGTTGTAAACATGCCTACATCCATTAACAAACCACAACTATTCTCTTTCTTTTGTTCTCTAAAGGTACATCCATTCCAAAGAGAAGCCATTTAAATGTCAGGAGTGTGGAAAGGGTTTCTGTCAGTCCAGAACTCTTGCTGTCCACAAAACATTACACATGCAGGTCAAGGAGCTCAAACCAGCCAAGATAAAGTGAGGGCATCTGTTTCAGTCAATGGGGACGCTATAAAACCAAACCTAGTGACACCAGCCAATAACATTGTCATTCCAAGGCCACAGAGATTCCATCTGAGGGCCGTGGACCTCTGCGTATGGTTTAACGCACCAAAGATGGATTAGGCCTGACCAAAGAGCTTCCTGAAAAGGCATCCTTCCATAACCTACAGCCATGGTGCCTTAAAAGTTTGACTGTTAAAAAGGAATGGAGAACCCGGATAAGAAGTCATGGAACTCAGCAGAAGCTTTAACATGGATTTAAGACAATCAAATTGATTGATTTGTTTAAGAAACAACAAATAAGCAAGAAGAGCGCCGACACCAAAGAGAACAGCTACAGTGAGATCTGTGATTTTAGTCTGCACTGCTCCATTCCCAATGATCTGTTGTTTGATTTTTGTAAACAGTGATTTTTCCAGATATTGTTGACATTGTTGTTGATGAAGGTATACTCTTCGGACCTATGCAGTTACTGAGAGCCCACCAAAGCTCTCGCATTTAAAACCCGAAGTCAGTCGAGCAGTCATTTCTTCTAACCAAAGACACCTTCAATCATGTATTTCCTCCTTTTGTACAGATTCCTTTTTGTATAACTGATATTTGGCACTTTAATCTGATTATTGATTATTTACATATATCACTGGATTCCTTAAACTTATTTTTGAAAATAAATAGTCATTTCTGTATCAAATGCATGTTTGTCGTAATCAATGCAATTCCTAACCATATTCTTCTCAGTATGTTTCTGAAGTCAAAAAATGTTAAACCTAGAGATACAGGGGTACAACTGGCACAAATAAAGGGGATTTGTCTTCACAGACTAATTCAATATTAAACAATAAGCAGGGATAAACAATGTGCTCCACACTTGACTGAATAAATCAATAAATAATGATCTGTGATGTGAAGACATGGATTGACTTCACATATGCGCCGGGAGGCGACATCTGCTGCTGTCCTTATAAGCATTTTGATTCTTTCTATGATATTTAAATCACTGTAGCTTTAAAAAGACATCAGAGGGCATGAAAGTACACATATCCATAGAGAAATCAGAGTACACACCTGCAGACACAATTCAGAGGTTGAATGGGGTGTTTAGAGAGATAAAAAAGACTTGTTCTAGACAGAGAAGGATTTAACAGTAGTGTCCTTGACCAAACACGGACGGATCTATTTTTAACCCTCAGAATTAGTAGCAAAAAGCTTCAAAGAACAAGGTTATGAAAAGGATCATCAGAGCCGGACATTCTTACAGGCCCAGATGAATTGGACCATTACAGAAACAGCATTTCTCAACCGGCACTCTGACCCATGCACAATTTAAAAACACAAATGGAGAAGAATCTTTAAAGACTCACCATTCCAAATTCAGACCACAACATCAGATTTATTGCCTCTGCAACGGTGAGCAAAGTGCCAAACACTTTCACAACATCTGTGATACAGTTCTTGCTCTACACCCAGAGCTGGTCTCTTGGGTTTGTTCACAGGAATGGAAGTATGTGTTTGTCAGTGTGTAGAATGTGTGTGGGTTTGTGTATGATGTGAGTTTCCGTGCACAGTCATGATTACTTTCGCCCTGACATCATCACCCTTGGCTTGCAAGAAGTGGTCAACATGCAGAGGATTCAGAATTCTTCTCAGAATCATCTTACAGTACAATGAGAACTACAATGAAGCAATTATGAAGCAATTTTCAAACAGAAATTATTATTATTATAACAATACAAATGAAAACAGCTTCTTATCTGATGTTATTATTATTACTAAATATAATAATAATAAGAGCCCTGGTTGTTGTTTTATGAATTGTTTTAGACTATAGGCTTTAGAAAATAATAATTGTGATTAATAAAAAAAAGGCATTCAACTTCATGACTGCTACAGCTGCTTGCAAAAGTAGTAGTTGAAGCAGGATCTATTCTGAGAAATATTCAAATTTATTAAAACTCATAAAACATGCATGCATGAAACATGGGACAGAATAACCAAGAACAACACAACAATAACGGACAACTGAACTGAACCAAACACAGGGCTTAAATACACAGAACTAATAAGGGTGAACAGAAACAGGTGTGAACTAATCTGAAACCACAGAAACTAACCAGTGGCGGGAAAATGGGAACAAAAGAAACAGGGGTCAAACACAGGAACAAACAAAAATAGAGCAAACCCAAAACAGAACTGAACATACTGTACATGTGACATTAGCCCCCTTCCAAAAGGTGCTTCTTCGCACCACATAAAAAAATAAAGTCCAAAAGAGGAGGGAGGGTGAGGGCTTAGGAGGTGGATGATGTGGAGCTGGAGAAAGGCATGACTGAGCGAACCACCACAGAGGAGATAATGGAAGGAGGAGCCAGGGAGGAAGCAGAGGCAGAATGAGCAAGGGTGGAATCAGAAGCAAGAGTGGAGATGAAGAAGGGAGAAGTAAGGGTGGAGAAGAAAGAAGTAGAAGCCAGGGTGGAAGCAGAGACAGGAGAAGCCAGGGCAGAGATGAAGGAGGAAGAAGTCAGGGTGGAACTCCCATAATAAGAGCCAGGATGCAGACCCACAGTGGAGTCAAGGGAGGGAGGAGTCATGGTGGAGCCCTACCAGGCAAAACCAGTGACACGACAGACTGAGATAGTCAAAGGAAGCGGAGACCCAGGCGAAGCCAAGGAGACGAAGACCCGAGGTGACACTGAAGACCTGGAGGGCCAAGGTTGGAGCTGCAGGCTCACTGGACCAAGGTGGAGATGGGGGCTTGGCAAGCCTGGGTGTAGATGGTGCAACCAAAGACCAAGGTAAAGCTGGAGGTAAGGGAAGGCGACGGAGCAAGAGGAATGGAGGGACAAGGCGTGGAAGTCTGTTGTAGAGCCAGAGTGATGGAGGAGCCCGGTGAAGTCCAACAACTGACAGAACCCTGTGGAGCCGAGGGAGCGTGGAGCCAAACCGGAGCTGAAGGGTCGAAAGGCAGAGATTGAGTCAAGGGCTTGGAGGACTGAGGGGGAGCCACATGATCGACACCCCAGGACAGAGACGGAGACTGGAAGATCTAAGGCTCAGCTACCCTATATAGTGGATAACATTGAGAAAGAGCTGAGGAGCTGGAGGGAACCATTAGAGCTGAAAGACTGAGTGGCTTTGGACGAGGAGGTGAGAGAGGGAGACTGGGTGGGATTTATGACAACACAGGTGAATCAGAGCTGGGCGGAACCAGCGGAGACGCAGGAGATTCAGGGCTGGGCGGAAACACAGAAGTGTGGTGCTGGGAACTGAAACATGTAGAAAACACTCACTCTCACAGTCAATTAGCGTTTCATCTTTTGCTGCCTATTGAGGGGGTAAAGCTCCACGACATCCCCTCGTACTCCACCAGCAATCCCACTGGCACAGGTGATTTTGCTGGCTCACGTACCTGGTCAGACTTAGTTGGCTCATGCTCCGGGGCGATTTCTGGTTCTGGCTTCAGCTCAGGCTTTCCTATCTGCGGTGGACTCAGGCATCGCTGGTGCCAAAAATGGCAAGGTCCAAAAAATCCTGTGTGTGTCTTTCTAGGGACTGGTTCACCTTTGAGAGGAGGAGAATTTTCTTTGCTGCTAGATTCATTGTAATTTAGTCTGTTATTCTGCCACAGCTGGTTGCAAAAGTAGTAGTTTAAGCAGGATCTATTCGCAGCAATATTAAAATTTATTAAAGTCAATGTAAAGGCAATTCAGAGAATTGTTTCTAAACACATTCTAAATGTTAGAAATGTATTGCTGAAAACATGTTACAAAGACTATGAACTATGTAGTACTGAATTATGGAGTTAGACCGGATCATGTCTCGATGACACACTGGAGCCACTGAGCATGACCCCTCCCCAACACTATAATAACTAGAGAGCATTAGCAGCAGTGGTTAGCCCGCTCAATCGTGAGTCATTACCATCAGTTACAAGTACAGCAGCCTACAGTTTGATAATTAGCTATGCCTTCATCATGTAAATGCATATTACCAAACATGTATGGCTGTGTAAATCCAATTAAGCTGCTAGAGTAAGCATCCATTCAGGTTGTAGCGGTATTTGACAGATGAGAGAGGCTGATCTTTTTTTTGCGAGTGGGTGTGGTTTCAGCGCCAATAGAGGACACGCCCCCAGTGTTTGAGAGCAGAGGATACTGCTTATTTTTTCAAGATTTTGATAACTTTATTTACTTGGTGTCTTTTTTCCATTCAGATTTGGCTGGGTGGTTAATAACATATTTTTCTGTGGTGTGACAAACTCAGAACAAATATTTAATATTGCTTTACACAGACTTTAAACAAAACTCGGGATGCATGAAACACGGGACAAAACTAAACTGAACCAAACACAAGGCTAAAATACACAGAGAACTACTCAGGGTGAACAGAAACAGGTGTGAGCTAATCTAAACCCATAGAAGCTAACTGGTGGCAGGAAAATGGAAACAAACGAAACTGTCAAACACAACAAACCAAAACAGAACCGAACTTGGACAATGACAAAATTCATGGATAAATAAAATAATAAAATAAAATACTCAAAAAATACTCAAAAAATACTCAATATATTATTAATTTTATACCAGATTCAGTGAGTGTTTTAGTAAAGAAAAAAATCTGTTGATCTGATTGCAAGGCAATGCTTTTTCTTCAGCTGGGCATCATGGGTAAATGTTTCATTATGTGTCAACACATCCTGCCTTGAAGTTCAACTTTTCTGTGAGCAGGAAAAATGGAGAGATGGAGAGAAAGAGAGCACTCTGTATGAATTAAATCCTGTAATCTAAAATCCAGTGCACTAGAAGAGAGAAAGAAATGAAACTGAAGAGCCAAGCCTGAGGAAAAAATCATTCCTCCAAAGGAAAAGTCAATATGTTTTTCTTTATAATTATATACTTCCCAAGTTGACTGCAATCTCAAAACCACTGTAACAGTAAACCTCCACCTAAAAACCCCCTTTTCCCCAACAATTCTGAGGACGATCATTATTTAATATGCGATGGTTTAACTGTCATTCTCAGGTGCTTTTGGCTTTGGAAAGTCAAGACTTATCCACAAAAACTCATTAAAGTTTAAAGGAAGATCAGACTGGAGCAGAAAATCAGTTCTGACAGAAGTATTTATCATATTCTTTAAACAAACAATCTCTCTGATGCTTCAGATATGGGATGTGTTACAGCAGCATCAGTTTGTTACATTCTGTGCAATAATTTTTAGACCAAGTCAGCTAAGGGTTAGAGAGAAGAACAGAAGGAGGAGGAGGAGGAGAGAGCGGGAGGTGACAGGATGGAGGTGTGCTTTGTCCTTCATTCTTCTGGCTGCCCGGAACACATCAGTCCATCAGCATCTCTAACTGACCCTTCTGCCGAACAAGAGCCAGGAACACACACACACACACACACTTGCCCCATTGCTTTGACTTCAAAACATTTTACACCCCATGAGTGAGCGCTGACGCAACTGAATCAAACAATAACACCACCACCATATTCCTGTAAATCTAAACATCGCTCACGCAATGTTGCAAAAGCGAATACATCAGCTGGACACAAACACTCGCACAAGCAGTGAGAACATTCTCAGCATATGTTGCTGGCTGATGTATGATTTAGTGAGATGTTCAAGTATAGGTCAACTGGAGTGGCAGACAGTGGCTATACGATGACACATTTACCACTCAGGAGCAGGTGACACACACACACACATGAGTGGGCTACAGTACACATGCACAGGATGGGGTGAAGTGCAGGCCAGCAGGATGGAGAGAGGACACACTGACAGACAGACGGACACACACAGGCCTCCTGAGTCCATGGCTTCCTCAGACTGGAGGAAGAGGAAGTGAAGCCAGCAAGATGTGGCCGTTAAAAAACGCACACAAACGCAAACACACACACACACACATTGAGAGAGTTTATACCCATATAGAGGAGAAGAGGGATAAATGTTACTAATTTTTGTGTTTTTGCTAATTTATTCCAAAAATATTTGCCTTAAATGTTGAGCTTTGACAAACATTTTTGACATGTCAATGGTCACTGCCCCTGTCAAATGTATACATGTGTAAGTTATATATTTATAAATTAAATAATAATAATAATAATAATAATAATAATAATAATACAACAACAACAACAATAATAATAATAATAAGTTATACATTTATAAGATTCAAAGTCAGTTTTCTAAGTCCATTTAAATTAAACTGGAAGCACACAGGTCAATGTTACATTCATTAACTATTCTGTATAAAATACTAAAGAAAAATCTCACATGGACAAATTATATTTTATGAGTCAATGCTAATGACAATGACATTTGTTTTTAAACACGTTCAGGTTTCAAATATATTTATATTATATATAACTTTCACCCCAAAGAGGGATTTTTTTATATGGACAACAATATCAGTGAAATGCAAAAATACTTTAAAAAATTTACCTTTAACATTAACAATTTAACATTTACATTATAACATTAACGACTAGTAAATGAATGTTGTGTATACATTCATGTTGTTACATTCATGCTGGCAGAAGACTTTCGAGGACCTTTTTTGTAATATTGCTAAAAATTGCCTTTTTAAAAGAGAGATAGCTATGTAGATTACTAATAATTTAATTTATTCTAAAATGAAATTACACCCATATTAAACTGTAAATTACATAAAGTGGATTTTTTTTTTTTTACTGAAAGATTTGGTTTCTGTAATTTTGGGAGCAAGTAAAAATGTATTGTGCATGTTATTGCTGAAGCTGTATTTATCTGTGTACTACAATTATCCATCTTCTCCCCTATACTATATAAAATTCACAACAAATTAAGACACAGGTAATCCAAAAAAAAAGTACTACTGTGAAAAGTACTACATTAAAATGGCTCACTAATGTTCACATGGACACATACAAAAAGTAAGTAAAAGATGGTGAAAAATGATCCTGATTAAATGGACTCAGGACCTTATGACCTTTACTCAGAAACGGACACAATGTCACTGTCAACTGCACATGAAGCTTTCAGCTCTTCGACAGGAAAGACTTCCCCAAAAAAATTTGGGATAAATCATCGCACAAGTTTACAAGAGAGAGAAAAAGCTGGATGCTGTGAAAGAGAGTGTAACTTATATTAGTTAAAAGCAAAAGGAACAACACTGGAATTATTCATAAATTTAGATAATCAGTGCTTTTCAAAGGCCTTAATATGTCCACCCCACTTTTCAAATCGTTCCTACGCCCTCTGGAATGAGCTAAAGAATCAGTGACACACACATTCACACATTATAAAGCTTTAAAGCATAAATAAGCCCTATATCATAATAATACTAACATTGTTGATTAAAAAAAACTGACTGTGTGTGTGCCAAGTGCCGTAACACACCTCAGCTAGGTCAAACATTTCTCTTAAATTTGATGTGACTTTTATTTTATGCAGAGGCGCAAGTGAAAGCTTAGCTCTCATTAGAGCTGACCGGACTGGGAAACATTCAGGCCCCGTAATAACCCAACGATTTCAGAACAAACCTCAACATCTTTGTTTTTGGTTACAGACATAATTTAACTCGGCACGGATTCGGGGTCATGTCTGAGTTAACAAAAAATTTACACAGCAGTATTTGAATCGGGTGTCATTTTCAGTTCTGAGCTGATTTCATTTGGGGAGTGTCTTTGCTGAGGGTGACGTTTATTGGAGAAGCAATCGTCTAAATTAAGACAAATTACTCTGCTCTGAAATGAGGTTTGCGGCTCTGAGATGCACGCAAACGGCTCGATGCAAGTATGTAAGCAAATGTAGACTGATTCTGAAACTTTTATTAAAGAGCGGGCAGGAACGGCAAGTGTAATTGCAGAACAGCCATCCAATAATGATAAACACCAAGTGTGCGGCTTCTGTAAGGGTAACCACATGATCATGACCATATTGTAAACCTCTAAAGTGCCTTCACACTACTGCAGTACAGCGAGCAGAACGTTTCACCTGCACGAACGCAGCCCTTTAATTACTGAGCTATCAATAGAGAGACTGCGATTACAAATCAGCCGGATTGGTTTCAAATGTGCAGTGTGCATTCGTGTTTGTGTTTGAAAGTGAAATTACCAATAACAAGCAGGAATATGCTTTTAGGTCCCATGTGAGAGGCACATGGGCAAAGTAAAAAATGAATAAACGGGCTCCTGCTGAACTGAAGCAGTGGGGCAATGTAACAAAACAGTAAACAGAAATTGGACAATAAATCAAAGATTAAAAAGCTGCAAATTCCTCAAAAGAGCACTATTTATCAATCAATAAACTCTCATAAAGTGTGTATCAAATGATGGAGGAGGATGTTTGTCCAACGCCGCACATTACCTCAGACCTGTCTGATCCCAACACAGAAGTGTTCCCATGCCCGAGATTCAGTTTTATTTGATGAAATACAAATTTATTGCAATAAAACCGGTTTATGATATAATTTCAAGAAACAAGGGAGAATATAATTGAAGTATGATTTGACTGGGTGCGGAGCCTTGAGAAAAGTTAAAGCATGCCAGAGAGAAGAAAAGCAATTACGCCTGGAGCGAAATCCAAGGCATTACTGGTCAAAGACTTTACATACCCCAGCAACTTAAGACTGGTTTTGTGGTCCAGGGTCACAAATGTGACAAAAAAATTTCAGCCTGTCCATGATCAAATGTCTCTTCTGATAAATTTCTGATGTGTAATGGTTTGATATATGTGAACTCTATTTTTCTGATGGACTTGTGTATCTGCTTTATGTCGGAAGATTAAAACGGTAGTACAAACAGAGAAAGAAAAATGTTTGTAGAAAGAGGATTGAAAGGCTAGATGGAGCTGAAAGAGAAATCAAATGTTTGTCTGACTGATCGAGCAGACAAGCATGTTTCAAGTAAATGAGAGGAATTAACTATTTTGCCAGTAACAGTTTGTGTTCAGTAGTAATGGAGTCATTTAAAAAAACAAACAACAACAAAAAAACATATACCAACACTCAGGTCTCAGAGAGAATTACAGAACTCTGCTGGCCTCTTGTTGAGCAGTTTGGTTAGTTTGTCACAGTGGATTCTGTTACATAGTAGAAATGGTGTGTGCTGTCTACCGTACTGTGGTTTGTTAATTAAATCTGAACACAATCTCTCTCACCAAACTAATCAGAGGCCTGGCCAACCATAGACTACATACACAAGGGAGGTGAAGATGATCTAAAATGATTGTGATGTTACATTCTTACAAATTCATAAAGACATACACAGTTATTATCTCTGTAACTGTGGAATTAGATAAGACTAAAAGTATGGACATACATTATGTTTATAAAACTCTTATTCTCACAAAGGCTGCAGTTTTTTTTATAAAAAATGCAGTAAAAATGGTAGCATTTTAAAATATTATTACAATTTGATAATTGTAATAATCAACAGTTTTCTATTTTAAAATGTTTTAAATTGCAATTTATTCCTGTGAATTTTTATCAGCCAGTATTCAGTGTCACATGATTCTTCAGAAACCATTCAATATGCTGATTTGGTGCTCCAAACACATTTCTTATTGTCATTGCTGAAGACAATCAAAGACATGCTGTGATTCAGTTTTTTCAGAATTATTTGTTTAATAGAAAGTTCAAAAGAACAGCTTTTATTTAAAACATCTTCTGTAACAACATTATTCATGTCTTCACTGTCACTGTTGATTAATTTAAAACATCCTTGCTGAATAAAAGTTTCTTAAATTTCTTAAAAAAAAAAAAAAAAAAATCTTACCGACCCAAAATTTTTGAATGGCAGTGTGTAAATCACATGTATTATGCCAAGAGCATGATTAAAATCATAAGTGTTAACATGACACATCCTGCTGTATTCTAACACTTGGAGTTTCTTGCTCCACACCAGCCCTTCCTATAAATAACTGATACCAGTGTGGATAGCATTTAACCATCCTTGTTGTTTAGGCTTTCTGGGCCTGCCGAATGTTTAGCACATTGCTGAAGAATTCAAACTCCAGCTTGGCTGCCACTGATGGTTCATATTTTGGCCCTCTAATGCAGAGAGGAAGTACATATGGAGCAATAAAAATAAAAGCCAAAATAAATCAGAGTGGTTGCACAATAATGTAGGCGTTCATGCATTTTACAAGACAGCAGAGAGGCCAGAGATTTTCTTACTCTGTTTTTTTCTCTCTTCGTATCAACACTTGTTGGCATGTGTTTGACCTAATATGCAGAGATATTAGACCAAGCTGCGAGCGGCAATCTGTCTGTCATAATAAAAAAATATGAAACACGTCAGTGAAGATTTCATTTTGCTGGAATATGTTCATGAACGAGGCATTAGATAATGAAAAAATCAAATATTTCTGCCATTTCAGTGGTGTAAATATAACACTGCGCATTGCTTACTCAGTGCAATTTTTATCCACATTCTGTCATCATTTACTCACCCTCCACTTGTTCCAAACCTGTTTGAGTTTCATTCTTCAGCTGAACACAAAAGAAGATACTTTGAAGAATGATGGCAGCCATTAACTTGCATAGAAAAAAATACTAGAAGTCAGTGGCTACCACAATAATGTAGGCGTTCATGCATTTTACAAGACAGCAGAGAGGCCAGAGATTTTCTTACTCTGTTTTTTTCTCTCTTCGTATCAACACTTGTTGGCATGTGTTTGACCTAATATGCAGAGATATTAGACCAAGCTGCGAGCGGCAATCTGTCTGTCATAATAAAAAAATATGAAACACGTCAGTGAAGATTTCATTTTGCTGGAATATGTTCATGAACGAGGCATTAGATAATGAAAAAATCTAATATTTCTGCCATTTCAGTGGTGTAAATATAACACTGCGCATTGCTTACTCAGTGCAATTTTTATCCACATTCTGTCATCATTTACTCACCCTCCACTTGTTCCAAACCTGTTTGAGTTTCATTCTTCAGCTGAACACAAAAGAAAATACTTTGAAGAATGATGGCAGCCATTAACTTGCATAGAAAAAAATACTAGAAGTCAGTGGCTACGTCAACTGTTTGGCTACCAAGATTTATCTTTTGTGCTCAACAGCCTGAAGAAATGTACACAGCTTGCGGGTGATTAAAAGATTACCTAATTTAGATTTTTGGGTGAACTATCCCTTTAAGATAGAACGCTTGAAAAATTAAAGACTGCTCGGGTTGTTTCTTTGCAGACTGCAAAACAGGTGGCTCTGAAACTGCGGGTCAGAGAGGGTCGTCCTGAAACGACTCTATTGAAATGTTTCCACTGAACACGGTGAGCTGTTGGAGTCCTGCGGGGTGATCTGAACAGGATTGGGCCTGACATTCTGCAGGTTTAGAAGTTGGCAAGCAGCGGACAGATTACTGCAATACCGACATGTTTGTTTAATTATGTTTTAAAGTACAGGAAGGCGATCTCTGCCAGGAATATGTGCTGTTTTTGAAACTAAAGAAGAAAAAAACTACAAACAAATAAATACTTTCCCCTGAAAGCAGCTGATGCTTGGTAATACAAGATCACACAGCATCCCTCATCTGCAGAAGCTATGTGTGTGTATGTGCAAAACTGTACATCTGTGTCTACGTAAACCAGTGTGCTCGAGCTTAGAGCCATAACGAAGATTTCCATCATCACTTTCTGAGCGCTGGAGCTGGTGGAAATACTTTTAGTAAACTACACCTTCACAAATCGAACATACTGACTCTATAACTACCGTCATAATGGATAGTTAATGATCTGTCGGTTTCTCCTGTAAAATCCTGTACGTACAGAACGGATTGCATTTTCATTTTCAAATTAAGAGCAGATACAGCGAACAGACCCGGCCGCCCCATTGAACCACAGGGGAATGTTTTCCTTTCTCCTAATCACAGCGTGAGAGTTCTCCCTCCTAGAGGGACGTGTTTGCATGTTTTTGTAGGTACAGCTCAAATGTAAATATGACCCCTAATGTTTGAGCGATACCTCTGGCTCCGAGTGTCTGCTTCTGTGTGTGTGTATGATTTAGGGCTTCTCTGTGATTTGCCTGATTAGGGTCAGCGGTAGGGATGCTTCACCACTGACAGCCCCCCATGCCTCTGCTCCTGTAGAGTTTAAAGAGAGATTCGGGGGAGCAAAGGTGTGAGCAATTACTGTCTGATTATCTCTCAGCTAAAGCCTGGATTACCTAAAATCCTTCCAGTAAATAAACACAACTTTTTACATGTAGAAAACAAAACAACAATATTCATATCCGAGAGACCAGGGCAAGTTGCCACAAAACAACCAAAGTAAAATTGCAATATTACACCATATATTTTATAATAATAATAATAATAATAATAAAGTTATATTTTATTTTACTATATTATAACAACAATGATAATAATACAATTGACAGATTTATCAACTATAATTTTTGTTAGAAAATAATGTCTTGCTAATTTTGTTCTTAAATTTGGCCTTAAATTTAAACAATTTTAACATCTGTCAACCAAACTAAAATTGCAATATATTATATTATATTATATTATATTGCAATATAATAGTAGAGCAACAATAATACTACAATTGTCATATTTATCAACTATAATTTTTGTTAGAAAAGAATGTCTTGCTAATTTTGTTCTTAAATTTGGCATTAAATGTAAACAATTTTCACATCTGTCAACCAAACTAAAAGTGGAATATCAAACAATATGCTTAATAAATAATAATAATAATTATATTATACAATTGTCAGATTTATGGACTATATTTTTTGTTAGCAAAAAAAAGAAATGCTTGCTAATTTTTTTTTACATTCAACATTTTTACAGTTACAACAAGTTTTTGTGTTTTATAATTGTTTGAATGTTTGCTGAAAAGTCACACCGTTTAACGGTAGGTTTCCATTGTGAAAACCTAAACTTAAGTGGTCAACAATACAATCTTTTTACTGGGCAAAATAGTGATAAAGAAGCTTTTTGTAGCCCAGGCTTTTAGGCATACAGAAACAGACTTAAAATCAAATATACAAAGTTTAACAACTAGCTTCAGTTACCCCTATTTGATATCCAAATAACTGAGAGATATTAACTGCTTGATTTGAGGCAATGAAAGAAAACATTCTCATCTGAACACTTTAATAGGACACGAACACACACAGATTGTAACGTCATGTGTGCATTGAGAAAGATGATAAATTGTTTAAATTTTTGTTAGAGTTACAGTTTTACCTCTTTACCAAATCTCAGCGCTAAAACAAACCAAAGAACAGGAAGGGAGAGACCCATTAAAAGAAGGAAGATGGGAATAAAAAAGGTGGAAGGGAGATAAAAACAGTTTACTTTTTGACGGAGAAAGATTGAGATTGGGAATGTGTAGCAAAGAGAGCGCAGTAAAAGATCAAAGGCCCCAAAAACAGCTAAATGTAGACCGCAGAACAGAATGAAGGAAAGAGAGAAAGAGAGAGAAAGAGCTAAAGAGGACAATATATACAGAAAAAGATTAAACAGAGAGGGAGAGGAATGTTATCTATGCAACAGAACACAAATCAGATTTTAATAACCACATAATTGCTATTATCATTTTTATTATTATTACAAGTTATTCTTTTTCTCCTCCATGTATATATGGGTGAACTTTCCTTATTCTATCTTCAGTGAAGTCTTTCTGGCACTACACTGGCCAAGCTGGCACACTTCCCAACAAAAGGAACTAGGGATAGAGAGACAAAAAAAGAGTGTGGGAAAAGGTCTGGACAGGTCTACCAGAGATAGAAGACAGGATCTGTGTTTCGCCAGAACATACCTTCCATGCTAACAGTCCTGCGACACCAAGAAAAGGGATGATTTCAATCGCTCCAAACCATCAGTTTCTGTTTAGCGATTTCAAACTTTGCAATTGATCATCCACCCAGAACTTCCCGAGATCTGAGAAGTCACGGGCAGGCTGCTCCCATCAGAAGCTGCTCTGGCGTTCTTCAGCCCATAAATCTCAGCAGCTTTTATATTTCTCTGTTCATCAGAGCTCTGAAACTGTTCCGTATGTCTCTTTCCCTCTCCGCTGTTAAACGTCATGGGCCTATGCTATTCGTGCTGAGACGTCCAGTTTGGGTTGTGTGAATGCAAGACAGCTGGATGGGGTTACACACATAATAGCAAGCAGGGCACTTTGGGTGGAGGACACTTGCCGAGCGGAGATGCCTTCAGTTCAGACATCTTGGAGGAAGAGACAGAGAAAGTCAGAAGGCTCTTTTGCGGATAAAAAAAGGTATCTAAAAGCATTATTCTCAAACAAAACAGTGCTTTTTGCAATTTCTTTGTAAGTCTTCTAAATGTCTACATCTGTAAATGTATTACAGCATCTTCTAGACATGTAATGCATGAGGAAAAGAAAAAAAAAAGGTTTTGATGGAAAAAAAATCTATAGGTAAATCTGCCTATTCTTTACAAACACACAGATAAACATCATAAAGTAGAAAAATAAAGAAGGCCTTTCTATGAATCACAGCTAATAAACGTATAAAAAATACAATATAAAATATAAATATAATATAAAATAGAATCCGACTTAGTACACATACTATTTATTTTCAGAAAACTGTATTTTTTTATAGATTACATGTAATGTGAGGGGAAATATAATTTTACATTGCAAAGTTAAAAGTTGATTATTTTATTGTATCCATTTTAACAGTTGCTTTTATCTTATCCTTTACCCCCTCCCCCCTTAAAGTTACAAACATTAATTTCTCAGTGACTTTCTTGTGTGACAACATTTTCTACTGTATCGAGTTCTACTGTAACTCAGAATCTGGTGCTAAACAGCCTATTGTGAGATTTTCTTGTAAACAATTGCACTAATGAATACGTGACATCTTGCCCCAAACATTTGTGTGACTGGAAAGTCAAATTAAACTCTTTATGAGGCAAGTTCTCCATGTATATTTATGCTCTGATTATATACTTGAATTGCTGACAGGTTTTTAATGAACAGTCACTGCTGTTCTCTTGCTGTATATGAAAACCAGCTTTCCACTGACCTGCAGTCACTGATCTCTGTTGTTAACAAATCAGCTTTGCTAAAAAATTACTAATGAAGATTTGGCTTCAGATTTCTTTGGCTTCTTTTGGATTTTTTGATTTACCTCTTCTTATGGTGCAGGTGATGTTGTTCACAGTAATGAGTTCTGAGAAGAGACCGTATGAACATCTTCTTCCATCAGACACCCGATACAAACAAATGCTATTTTAAGGAGGAAACGTTTGTTTCAGGAGAAAGGCCTCTGGGACGGCAGCACAGGAAGCCGAGCCTTATTTCTGCTGCTTGAATGGAGACAGTGATTTGTAAGTTGGGAAAGTGTTCTCAGGACGTCCCATAAAGTGTGGCTGTATCAGTCGTCCTAATCTAAGTTCAGATGTTTGGGTGGGTTTGACCTGGGGTCGTCTTCACTCCTCAATAAAGTAAATAGGAACCTGTGGAGTCAACATGCTTTGGGAAACAGACTGCATGAGATAAAAGTTTTGACTTAAAGCTCATCTAAACTTCATAAAGATAATGGAAGGCTCAAGGAAAATGTGCTCTTTCAGAGTTGTCTCAGATGCTTCTCCTATACCATTTCTAAGGAGAAATAAAAATGAATAACAAAAAGCGGATAATTTTGTCCTATAATTATTATTTTTTTATTAAAAATTTACATAATAAATAATCAAATAAACAAATGTTCTTTCCTAATGCAAAATATTTAAATACTTGTTAAATATTATTAGTCAAAAGCTATTTTGTGCTGTCTTTTGTTTGTTTTGGCTAATTTTAGATGGTAAAATTTGATCTGGATCAGTACCACAGCTGAATGCTACACGTCTGGCTACTGATTAGCCATTCAACTAATGGCTAATACTTTTCCATTATTCTAATAGCTGTCCAAATGCTACCAGACTAAACTCTTCAGTTATTACCTGGAGTAGGTGCAGGAAAATATTGACGCTGTCTCTTCCAGAAAGGAATAATGGCTTCTCTGTAATCAGCACTGCTTAGTGATAATTGCCCTTCAAGAAATACACAAACAGAGAAGCCCCATTGGCTACTAGCTGTACGGCTGCTGGCTGAAGACCTGGCATCTATGTTGCCTGTTTCTGATTCTGTGCTTTGTAATTTTAAAAGGCCGTTCCCCAGGCGAATGGTCGCTCCAGTTATGGACATGCTCGAGATGGTTTTGGATTTCCTCTGGTTTGATCAGAATGTTGGCCGCTTCCCTAATTTTGAGTCATCTCAGAACTCTTCTCCTGCTGGACTATAAATAGCTACTGTCGAGGCGGACCTGTCCCCACTGCTCCTCATCAGAGGAAATACCGCTGGTTTAGTTCAAGGGCTTTAAACTCCAGGGAAGTCTCAAAAGGGAAACATCAACGTAGCGTCTTTTATTCTGCATCACAGAAATGTTGCTCTTGTGACATTCTTACCTCAGTTTGGAGGATTATGTCAAAGCCTTTGAAAACTTTGGATAGTATCACCTGGGCAAAATACAATTAATTAAACATTAATATGCATATAGTAGCATAATATAATTTAACCGTTACAGTACAACAGCAAGAGTACCAGGCAGATCAACATACAGTCACAATAACTGAATCCAAAAACACGTCAAATAAATAAATACACAAGCAAGCATATATTTCAAATCTATTTCAAGGTGTCTTTGTGGTGCATGATAAACCATACATAAAGATTTGTATTATTTTAGGGCTAAAAGTTTTAGCTCAAACAACAAAACAGAGTAATTTGCAAGGTTTTTGTATTTTTCCAGTGTGTGAAATTGCAATGACAAGGTTCCTGTAGCCCAGCAGGTGAGCTGATAAGCAAAACTAATGAGATGATGCTCTGATGATGGTAAAGATGAAACACTTTGATGTCAACAGAGTTCACAAGTTCCTGCTCTGCTCTGGATTGGTACCATTCATATAACAAGACACATGGGTGGGGGTCGTTTACCTGATCAAATCTATGGCTACAATACAAGTTAAAGGATTCAACCAAATGGGCAATTCTCTTCATGAATGAGCCTGGCCATTCACACACACTTGAAACTTTTATTTTCATTAACTTTTATTCTACTTAACATTAAAATTGTGAGAAACAGTACTATTGTGAAATTGTACTGCATTGAAATAACTGTTTTCTATTTTTATTTATTTTAAAATGCAATTTATTCCTATGATGGCTAAGCTGAATTTTCAGCAGCCATTACTCCAAACTTCAGTGTCACATGATCCTTCAGAAATCATGCTAATATGTTGATTTGGTGCTCAATAAACATTTCCAATATTTATCAATGCTGAAAACAGTTGCTTAATATTTTTGAAGAAACAGTTATACTGATTTTAAAAAATATATAATTTGATGAGTAGAAAGCATTTATTTGAAATATAAATCTTTTGTAATATTATAAATGTCACTAATGTAAAAAAAAATTTGACCATTGGAATGCAGTTCTTTAATAGCTTCAGGGGTTACCATGCTTCAGTGACCATGAGCATACGCAGAGGAAGTTTCTCCACATGTCCACTTCTGATCCACACTTCCTATTTATTGGTTCTGTCAGCTTGTAAGAGTCCATACTTGTGTGTGCGGTATTTACTGTTATTTGAGAAGCATGCCCTCTCTCCCTTCAGCAGTCATTTTCAACTGATAAGGCAGAGGTGAGGGAAGAGTCAGCCAGACTCAAAGCGTTTGGTACAGACCACCCTAATATCCACACATGAATCCTGGAAAACCACATGCCCCTTCAGGGGTCCGTGAGAGATGAAGTGGGTCGACCCAGCCTGGCATGAGCATAAACACACGCAAACACATATACAAACACAATAATCCTGTAGCCCGGACTACACATCCATAACTGATCTCCTTACCAAAGGCTTCAATTATTCTATTACAGCACAACAAACTGATGGAAACTAATTCTAAGCAGTTCAGAGAGTCAAAGTTTAGAATGAAAGCAGTTAGTGGATGCAATTTGTGTGTTAATTTGTGTCAGCGTACACCGTAGCTGCTGAGTGAAGTTAATAGGGGGTTTGGGGGTGTAAATTAGGGGTAGTTTGTTAAGTGCTGACCTGGGGAGGTGTGAGCTCCCAGGGGATCGTAGTCTGGCTCTGGCCCCCCTGATGGTTCCTTAAGAAAGGAGGAGGTATTTGTTTATACAACTTTCATTACAGGACCGTCCCTGCATCACCCCCCCCAAAACAAATGAATGTCCTACAATCCACTTACCCCCCTGCTACCTATGCACTTGTATTACTGCTGCTGTTTCTGCTTGTTCTCTCTCACTGTGCCAGATCTAATTAGTTTGCTATAGACATATAAGTGTCAAGAGAGACAAACACAAAATAAAATCATTTCAGACACATAAAAAGTCAGCTGAAAATTCAAAACCAAAAAAAAAAGTATAACCACTAGAGATTTAGACAGAGAAAAACAAACACTCTCACATATACACTCACTAACATACAGTGAGGCCTACACACATATAATTATTGTTGCGATGAAACAAGTGAAGACAGATTTTTTTTAATTCAATAAAATCGTAAAAGAAAAAATGTAGGGCGACACTTGGTTCTATCCGGTTGTTGATTGGATGCAGGTAGAACTGAATGCAAGCTTGAGGGCGGGGCTTATACAGATGGAATGATTGGAAAAGTCCAGTATACATCACCAGAGAGAAGTCTACAGAAGATTGACAGTTTGATTAAAAATTATGAGAGAGAAAAAAACAAAACATATGCACAGATACAAAGTTCACAAAAAGCTAAATAATATACATTTACAAACTAGATTATTTAATGGCAACTTTAAAGGTGAAATGTGCGATTTCTGAAGCATTAGCAATAGCTAGTGGAACTGCAAAATCAGGTGTGTTCGGAAAAAAAACTACTCACGTAGTAATGCTTGTGCTGTGCTTGCAAGCAATTAGATGGAATATTTGTAAAATAAACAGACATTTCAGATGTTTTAATGTAGAAATAGAAAGTTTTCTTTCTATACTGTATGTACTGCTTAATACAGTGCCTGTAAGAATAATGCTTAATTATTTTTACTGTTATAAAAACATGGATTTGTGAGCAGAACTGAATGTGTCAGAATAAACACAAAACATACGTCATCGTTGTCATCACAGCTTGTTCAGTCGCTCTGGAAAAACTACACAGAATGAGCCAGCTGACTACTCTCAAATCTACACGAAGCACACAAATGTTTCTTTTAAGACTATCCCTGGATACTCTGTTCAATATAATGAAAGTGAATGAAAAAAAAAACACCATAAAAATCCTAAGTGCTGAATCTTTTTAATGAATTGATTGATCTGATGAAGTCATATGGAGCACTTTAATGAAATTTCTATGAGTGTTTTAGTGACCTTTTGAAGATTAAAAGCTTCAGTCCTCATTTGCTAATTGCATGCACAAGAGCAAATATGACAATATTCAAAACTTTTGTGACAGTCAAACAGTTTTGGAACAACATGAAGGTGAATAAATGATGACAGAATTTTCACTTTTGGGTGAACTATCCCTTTAACTGGATTTTATTTCCCATCAGTAAAAGCGAGATAAAGGGGAAAAAAGAGGAGAGTGGGAGCTGTGTTTTCCTTCTTTTCTCTCAGATACATGAGATATCTGCTCACCACAAGAGCCCTTCACACTGTCTTCACTTGGAATCTGTCTCTTTCTTTCTTTTTCTCACTCTCTCCACCATCTCGTTCAAAAGCAAAGAAACCCCATTGACTTAGACCTGTGTGACCTGGAACTAGGTGGGGGTTCATATACTGTACTGTGTGAGTGTGCATTCCTATATATATGTAAATAAATATTCTTGTGTCTGCGTACCCGTGTCTGTAGGTGGATATGAGAGAGGGGTACTGGAACATACAGGCAAGCATCCCCAGAATCCTTCATCTTGGCCAAAGTTAACAGACAGGAGGGATTCGGTATCAAAGTGCTGATATTTCATTCCACACACACACACACACTCACTCTGACGGGGTCATGAGGAGGGGGCCTCCCACAGACTATTTGAATACAGAAATGTTTAATTGAGAGCAACGGGGAACACAGGTTACGAGGCCAGGATATACATATAGATATATAAAGAAAAAAAATCTCTCTCTTATTCTTCTCTCCTGCACATCAGTTCAAACCCCTGTTTATGTCTCGGTCGATATATATTATTTCCCCTCAATTTCTTTTTCTACCTGCCCTTGACCCTCTTTAGGGCTGTCTGAAATGTGTTTCCTCTCACAGCTTGTTTGGCTTGTGTTTAATAGTGACATAAAGCTGCATCAGAATACAAGATGAAACACTCTTGGGTGTTTTATTAACATGAATAAGTGCGCATCTGCGTGCAGCGTGGAGTGTACAGGGACCCCTGCGAGGTTCTCTTGCGCTCCAAGTTTGATGTTCACAAAAGTGAGAGTGATAATTTACAGAGTTCTCAAGGTCAGGAAAAACAAACAGTGTAATTGAAGACATTCAAAGAAATCCATAAAATAAATGACTTTTTTCCACTCAACAAAATATTCAAGTGAGTTTTATTTTTGTTTTACTTTTAAAATAAATTAAAAGTTCATAGTATATACACGGTATGTAATTTATTATATTTTATTTAATATATTCATATCCTATAAAATATTCCATATAGAGTGTGTTCACATATATTAAATGTAATGTATCGAATATAATATAAATATACACACACATAAATAGTTTATAACGTACAAAAGTTCTGGTAACACTTTAGTCTATATATATATATATATGTATTATATAATATAAATACATATAAATAAATATATTCTAATGGGTTTGTCAGGATATGATTGTGCATGTGCTTTTTTTAACCTTTCCATTTCCCTGTAATTTTGATCATTTGTCTTGGGGCAGGTGTGCTGGGGATTTTGGTTCCCCCTCACTGCCAGCCGTTATACACATAAATTAATCAGCTTATGAGAGCCTCGGGCCTAACTATTCATCATGAAGGCCTACTCTTATACAGCGCGAGAGCTGATTTAGGTATTGTTAGGTTTCTGTTTAATAGAAAATGACAGTGAAGTAAATCTACATGCTTGAATGCAAATACAATGTTTATGTCCTAAAACCGCATAAGTTGAACCGTAACACCATGAGGAAGAAACAAGGCCTGTCAGGGTCAATCTTAATGAGAGCAAAAGGGACTGAGTCTTACTTCAACTGAATAAAATGAGTCTGCATGCTTCCACGTTTATATTCTTCTCTTATATCACAATGTGAGGACAGAGGAACGAACATCATTTTATTCCATTTCCATTTGAAATGAGGTCCTACTTATTGCATGTTTTTTTTTTAAGCTTGTGAATAAAGGGCCTCTAGCAAAGACTTTAAACTACTCCTTCTGTAAAAGGCTTTTAAATTTAGCCGTTTTTAAGTGCTCCGGCCGGTCTGTTTCTGATTTCAGCCGATGGAGTTTGACTCACAAAGGGTTGGAGTGGGTAATACAGATGGCACGAGTGCTGATGGCCATTTTCTTCAAGGGGGATCTTTTTCACTGGTTGTTTTTTTTGTCTTTCCTCTCAATTTTTTTTTTAATTGTTTTTCTTCCCTGCGAGAGAGACACAGTTAGCTACTTCACAAGGTCAAATTACTGATGACATGTTATGTTAATAGAACAAAGAACAAGTCAAATGGGACATAGCAAGAAACA
Organism: Sinocyclocheilus grahami; assembly: GCF_001515645.1. Lineage (NCBI taxonomy): Eukaryota > Metazoa > Chordata > Actinopteri > Cypriniformes > Cyprinidae > Sinocyclocheilus > Sinocyclocheilus grahami. Next base: position 867,098 of record NW_015505285.1, on the reverse strand, counting down.
CACATAAACGTGAACACACACACACACACACACACACACACACACAAATTCAGGGGGCTCTGCTCTCTGATGCTCTCTTTGATCTGAATGGTTCCTGGGCCTGGTGCTTTAAAGAGCAAACCGAAACAGAAGACTAAGTTTCTCCATTCTGCTTCATCAAATGATTCAGCCTGAGATTCAGAAAAACAGAAGATTTGAACTTCCTCTGCTACAGGCCCACAAAACACAGTCACTAAGGGTGTGTCACGAAAAAGCATAAATTCACTTCGACAATCCCAAACATCATTCAAAGACGTGGGTCGGTTATGACAGGTTTCAGTGTAATTACACACATTTTTCTTACAAATGTATAATGGAACAATCTCCGCAATCCCTTACGTGAGATTTAATGTTATTTTCCGAGTAGTATTTTATTTTCCTTATTACGGACTATGAGAGCAGGGTGTGAGTAATCATATGGATTTACTTTGTCATGAACACCCGCAAAACATAAAAATACACCATGACTTGGGAATAACCCCTGACTTTCATTCTATTACAGTAAACTGATTCTATGCTTGGTTCATTCAATCAGTTTATGCCACAGACTCATGCTAGGCATTTTTTATTTGGTTTCCTGATTATGTTTAGAGTTGAACTGTAGTTAAACTTGGGTCTTTAGAAATTTCAGAGAACAAAATAATTTATATATAGTACCATTAAAAAGTTTGGAGTCAGCAACATATATTTCACTTTAGAAATTAAACGATTAATACTTCTAGTCAGAAAGGATTCATAAAAATGATTAAAAGTGGTAGAACAGATCTAATGATGAAGTTTCTAAAGTTACAAAAGATTTCTATTTCAAAGAAATGCTGTTCTTTTGAATTTTCTACTCATCAAAGAATCCTAAAAAAAATCATGGTTTCCTCAACAATATTAACCAGCAAAAGAGCCATCTGCCATCACATGAATTAATTACATTTTGAAAAGTATTAAAAAAGAAAACAGTTTTTTTTTATTGTAATATTTTCTGTATATTTGATCAAATAAATTCAGCCTTTGCGAGCATGACAGTCTTCTTTCAAAACATTTAAATCTTTCCAACCCCAAACTTCCCAACAGATCAGTTTGAGCCTGAATATGTGGAATAAGGTCATGCTTCCTTTAAACAACACAAATCCTATTTTAGTCAATCTGCTCCTAAAGGAAGAGGCCCTAAATTAGCAGGCTGAGTGGATGGAGTTCAGTTGTCACCTGTCGGCTGAACATTAAACAGGAAGTCAAACAGAGGCCTACAAGGTGTGCTGGGCTCATTCTGGTTTTCGTCCTTCAGTAGAAGCAGGAACTTCTGTTTTGAGTGATCGCCCCATTTTCTCACGACAGATTTCAGGATACAGCTCAGGTTAAAAGATGTCCAGCAGAAGGGTTTATGTCTTGGTGAGCTCAAACTGTCACAGAGACACATTTTTTCCGTAGATTTGCCGTTCTGAAAGCTCGTACAGGGCTATCCATCATACCAATGACTTCCTGTGAAACAAAGCACAATGGACAGAAGTTATCGGAGGATACGGTAACACCTTTTCATCTTCCGCTGAAAAACTCAGACGCCAGCCGAGTTTAATATAAACTTTAAACATCTTGAAAGCGTATAAGGCAAAGCACACAGTGAATCCCACAACACAGAGCTCCGGATTTTGGTGCGTTTCTGGATTTGTACCTGAATTCTCTCTAATCCATTCTCAAATACCTCAAAACAGTTTGGTGTTATTCTTTCAGCTTAAGACTTGGCAGGTGTGTAACCGGACCCACGTTAACAGTCTGACAGATTATTCCATTTCTCCGCAAAACCATTTTTAAAGGGAGGATGATAGAGGGAGCAAGAGGAGGAGGAGGACGGGAGGATTTGGCAGATGAGTGTACTCTGCAGGTGTTGGGTAATTGGATTAACACAAAGCAGGAGAAAAGGAATTCCTCTCCTCTTTTTTGAAAACCGAGAGCAGCAAAACTACTTTTTTAAAGCAAATAAGAAGAAAAAGACACTATTTGGTTAAAAAAAACAATATCTCATATGATCCGATTTAGGTGAGACTGAATGCATATTTGCTTGCATTCAACATTTGCAAAAATGTCCCACTTTTTCAGGTCTCCGAATTGCTTAATGCTTCTCTAAAGCTTCAGACTCTAGAGGCCATGGAGGAATGTATGATGACAGAATAAAACCTTACTTTCTATCTCCCTCTCCTTTCCTCCGTTTGAAAGTCTTTCAAAAGATACACCAGAGAGTAAATAAAGAAAAAAGCGATCGCAGCGAGGAGTCGCCCCTCTGCCGGTGCGGGAGTTTATCTTAAACTCTAATCACAATAAAACTGGCAGGATGAACAGAACGACAATGAAGACCGCTGATGCTTCACGCCAGTTTGATTGTCCTCCAAAACTAACACCCCTCTGAGACGCACACACACACACACACACACACATTTGGAAAGCTCCCTTCAGTCAAGGTGTCTGAGTGAAATGGCATCTCTGTGAAGCTCTAGACAAAACATTTGTCAGCATGTTGTTTTGTCAGAGGCAGGGTGGCACTGACGTTTCAGTGGAAACGTTTGGCTCTTTGTTGTGGTCACACTGCGCCCTGGAAATGTTTTTGTTCAGCTCGGTTCACACGGAGCTGTCATCCCCAAGAACTGAGATGGAAACATACAGCTGTATTATTTAAACGAGAGATAGGAAATCTTGATACAGGTGTCTGAAATGGCAGTCCACCTTTCCAACGCCGCATGAACGTACCGAGTTTGAAAATTTCCTCCTGTAAAGAGCCGTATTTCAATCCAAAATGCATTTGGAAATTTTTACTCGCTGACCTCCCTCATGACGAACCGTAAAAAACCCTGTCAGACATCTAATTACATGAGTCTCTATGTGCACCGTGCGGGAAATAACATTTGCAGATATTCCATCCACCTATAAAAACAAAGGGAATGATGAGCTTCCTAATGTTTAATAGGAAAATTAAATGGCCCTGATTCATTGACTCCTGGTCAAACTGTCAAGATACCAGTTCAATCTAGGAGAATGATTAAAATATAGTGCAAATGAACAAGAACCAATGAATTAATGGAGTTTAGTAACATTTGTAGATTAGGGTTTTTCAAACATGTTCATTCTTTGATGAATATCTGTGGTGAAACAAATGTGAATATAATCCTAGGTGCAAATAAAAGTTATTAGGAAAACTAAAAGATACATTTTGTTAGAATAAACTAAATAAATAAACTAAATTTATGTTTTGCAATTGTGCCAACACATAGGGCTAATCCCTTACAGGCCCGTTCACACCAAGGACGAAAGCTATAAAGATAACGATAAAGATATATGTAACAAAGTTCGTAGTGGGAAGAAGGAAGTGACTCAGGTAGGCGGTTTGGAGACTCGTGACTCTTTTATTTCTTTGCTTAAAGTTCAACAAAACAGAAAGGGGCGCAGTCAGCGCGTCCTCAATCTGCCCAGGGGCCAGATACCAACGGGTGATCCGCGCGTTGGTATCCTTCATGCGGTGGAGCCACTGCAGGGGCGCGTGGTCCAAACAGAGGGTGAACTCCCGACCTAGGAGATAATAGTGGAGGGTGAGGACAGCCCATCAGATTGCCAAGTATTCCTTTTCAATGGTGCTGTACATCGTCTCTCTCTTAGAGAGCTTTCGACTGATGTACAGCACCGGCCTTTCCTCACCCTCTATCTCCTGTCCCAGCCCCCTGTCCGACGCGTCCGTCTGCAACAAGAAAGGGAGAGAAAAGTCAGGAGAGTGTAAGAGCGGCCCCCCCACACAGGGCAGCCTTTACCTGGGTGAAAGCCTGCTGACACAGCTCCATCCACTGGACCGGGTCTGGCACTTCCTTTTTAGTGAGGTCAGTCAGCTGGCTGGTAAGGTCCGAATAATTAGGGATAAACCTCCTATAATATCCTGCCAGCCCCAGGAACTGCCTCACCTCCTTTTTGGTCTTGGGCCTCGGACAGGTCGCAATTGCCGCCGTCTTTTTAATTTGGGGTGCGTACCTGCCCATGACCCAAGTGGAAGCCCAGATACCTTACCTCCACCCGCCCAACCGCACACTTCTTTGGGTTGGGCATCAGCCCGGCCCCTCTCAGAGCTCGTAGGACAGCCCGCAGATGCGCCATATGCCGCTGCCAGTCCTGACTGTAAATGATGATGTCATCTAGATAGGCAGCGGCATAGGCGGCATGCGGGCGCAGGATTCTGTCCATGAGCCGCTGAAAAGTGGCCGGAGCCCCGATCAACCCGAAAGGAAGGGTAACAAATTGGTGTAATCCAAACGGCGTCGTGAAGGCTGTCTTTTCTTTGGATAAGGGCGATAAGGGAATCTGCCAATATCCCTTGGTTAAGTCCAGTGTCGAATTAAAGCCGATCCAGCAACTCGTCAACCCGCGGCATTGGATTGGCATCGAATTTCGACACCGCATTCACCTTGCGATAATCCACACAGAACCGAACCGAGCCATCCATTTTGGGTACCAAAACTATCGGGCTCGCCCAATCGCTGTGGGATTCTTCTACTACTCCCATCTCTAACATCGCCTCTAATTCTGCCTGAACCACTTTCTTTTTGTGTTCCGGCAACCGATACGGCCGGCTGCGTACCATCACGTCTCAATATGGAGCTGGATGAGATTCGTTCGACCGGGTAGGGGTGAGAACATGTCTGCAAACTCGGCTTGCAATCTTGCTACATCAGTGAGCTGGGAGGGCGAGAGGTGATCCCCCCCTGGGGCCAGAGTGAGGGATTGGATCTTATTGGTCACCTCTGGCCCGAGATCTTCCTCTCCACTCACTGCCGTCACCAGCATCACCGGTTCCACCTCGCTCCACTTTTTGAGGTTAAGATGGTCAATTTGACGTGCCCCACTCCTGTCCAATCGAATTACCTCATAATTAAGATCGCCCACCTGCCGTGTGACCTCAAAGGGTCCTTGCCACTTGGCGAGTAATTTAGAGCTAGAGGTAGGGAGTAATACAAGCACTTTATCTCCCGGTGCAAAATTGCGTAGGCTGGTTCCCCGATTATACAGCCGGCTCTGCTTGTCCTGGGCCTGTAACAAATTCTCCATAGAGAGCTGCCCCAATGTGTGGAGTTTTGTTCTCAGGTCCAGCACATGTTGAATTTCGTTTTTGCTATCCGAAGGTCCCTCCTCCTAAGCCTCTCTCAGGACGTCCAAAACCCCGTGGGGCTGGCGCCCAAAAAGGAGCTCAAAGGGGGAAAACCCCGTAGAGGCTTGCGGGGCCTCGCGTGCCCCAATGTGTGGAGTTTTGTTCTCAGGTCCAGCACATGCTGAATTTCGTTTTTGCTATCCGAAGGTCCCTCCTCCCAAGCCTCTCTCAGGACATCCAAAACCCCACGGGGCTGGCGCCCAAAAAGGAGCTCAAAGGGGGAAAACCCCGTAGAGGCTTGCGGGACCTCGCGCACAGCGAATAATAGGGGTTCCAGCCATTTATCCCAATTTTTGGCGTCTTCGTGAACAAACTTCCGAATCATGGTCTTCAACGTGCGATTAAATCGTTCCACCAGACTGTCTGTTTGTGGGTGATAGACGCTGGTGCGGACCAATTTAATGCCCAATAACTCGTAAAGCTGGCGTATTGTACGTGACATAAACACCGTGCCTTGGTCAGTGAGAATCTCCTTCGGGATTCCCACTCGGGAGATTATATGAAACAGGGCCTCCGCCACACTTTTCGCGGAAATGCTGCGGAGCGCCACTGCCTCAGGGTATCGCATTGCATAATCCATGAGGACTAATGCAAAGCGATGGCCCTGTGCCGACCGTTCTAATGGCCCGATGAGGTCCATACCAATTCTCTCGAAGGGGACCTGCATAAGCGGAAGAGGGCGCAACGGCACTTTTGGGGAGGCCGGGGGATTCACTAACTGACATTCACGACAAGCCGCGCACCACCTGCGCACATTCTTGTGAATGCCCGGCCAAAACAATCGGGCCATTAACCGGTTCAAAGTTGCTGCCTGTCCCAAATGTCCTGCCATAGGATTACAATGAGCCGCCAGGAAAAGCATTTCCCGACGGCTTTTAGGAACTAACAACTGGGTTGTATCCTGTTTTGTCTGAGCGTCTTGGGTCACTCGATACAGCCTATCTTTTAAAATAGCAAAATAGGGATAAGTAGGGGGCCGTGCCGGCTGGAGGGGCTGTCCGTCGATGGAGCAGACCTGTTCAAACAAGGAGAGGGGGGGAGAGAGAGAGAGACAGAGGGCAGGGTTCCGCCCCCCTGGCACGCCACCATCTGGTCCTCCGCCAGTTGAATGGCCAGGTCCAGCGACGCCGGCCGGTGGCACTGGACCCACTGCGCGGTGTTCGTCGGTAACCGTGCAACGAACTGCTCCAGCACCACGCGGTCGATGATCTGGTCGACGTCGCTTTCCCCAGCCAACAGCCATTTGCGGCACGCGTCCCGGAGCTGCTGAGCCATCACGAAGGGCCGGCCGTGTTCCCCCAGCTCCAGTGATTGGAACCGCTGACGGTGTTGTTCGGGGTTCCGGCCAACCCGCTGGCGAATGGCCCACTTGAGGTCGTCGTAGACCAGGAGGTTCTGAACTGGCAGCTGCTGTGCAGCCATCTGGGCCTCCCCTCCCCGGGATGAGGCGCACTGGCCAGTTCGTCCGGGGCCACCCACATGCCTCGGCGGTTCTCTCAAAGAGGTCGATGAAGGCCTCCGGATCATCCCGAGGGCTCAGTTTGTTCAAGGGCAGGTGGGCTGGCAGGGCCGGGGCAGATGGACTTTCCCCCGCCCGAACCTCCTGGTCTATCCAGCTCCGGAACAGCTCGCGGTCCTCCTGCTGCGTCTGGACGAGGGCCCGGAATCTACTCTCCTGATCCTCCCTCATGTCCAGCAGCGCTTGATGGTGCTCTTGGTGGAGGCCCGCGAGCGAGTGGATGACTTCCGCAAACGGCGAACTTGACGGAGATGACATGATGACGGCAGCGTTATCACTTCCTTCCCGGGTTTCTGCACCAGTGTAACAAAGTTCGTAGTGGGAAGAAGGAAGTGACTCAGGTAGGCGGTTTGGAGACTCGTGGCTCTTTTCTTTCTTTGCTTAAAGTTCAACAAAACAGAAACGGGCGCAGTCAGCGCGTCCTCAATCTGCCCAGGGCATAAACTCAGTTCATTCGGTTCTCCTCCTCCGGCTAAGGGATGGCCACTAGTCCCAGTCTCTCTCTTCCCACCACGTTCTCCAGTTTGCCTTTTATCCGGTCTCTCCAGGCTAATTACTGCAATCAGACACAGGTGTTCATCATTTTGCACTTGACCTACTTACTCACTGCTCGCCTCCCTCTCTTTCACTGCAGACTTCGCTGAACCACGCCCCCCTTGCCACAATATAGTTCTAAAAATCGTTCTCAATATTAAAGAATAGGAGAGTCCACACAACTATAACGATAAAGACAAAGAGAAACGATATCGTTGGAATCACTTTCAAAACGATTTTTCTCCAGCTGATGAACGATACAAACATTGAAAGCCAATCAGAATCCATTCTGCTACAACAAGCACGAGAATTTAAAGCGGCAGACGAGCGTGTGCTTAGAATAAACAGACGATATTGTTCGCTGGTGTGGATGCTAATATCGTTATCTTTAAAGGATGTACCATCCTTTACCTGCTCACTCTCTTTACATTGATGATGTTAGCATTTGTTTTAAAGAAGCAGCCAGAGACTCACCGCGCCTTCAAAAAAATCCAACTGAAGTGCGTGGACCAAAAAAGGTTACCCAAAGATGAAGAGCTTGAAAAGAGTCCGCACATTCAAACATTAAAGCATCACAAGCGAGATGGGAACGATATATGCAATTTACTGAATAAAACAAGGCAAACGTTTCGGTCAAATGTTGACCATTTTCAATGCCAAGCTAACAGTGTTAGAACTAGAAGCCATCTTCATTTAAGCATTTGTTTGAATAAATCTTATATCAACACAAAATGTTTTGACAAAAAAGTAACATCAATGGGTTTGTACTCTTTGGTCCTGTTTACACCTGGTCACTTCATGTGATTTCTCAAATCGGATAGCTATCCAATTGTGAAAAGACCAGGTGTAAATGCCCACTGAAATGCTTTCAAAACAGATCCAATCACTCAAACCACTTCAGGAGGTGGTCTGGGACACATTCCAGATGAAATTGGACAAGTGTAAATGCATCTGGCTGTTGAAACCACATATGTAAATTTTACTCCTCCCAAAATGTAAAAAAATAAAATAAAATGTGTGAGAGTGTGTTAGGCTATATGACATGTAATAACCAGATATGACAGCGCTAACGCAACACGCACTGCTGCAGATGAGTAGCTGAGTATCTCTTCAGCAAGCTGATGCGCAAACTGTCAAATAAAACTGAAAGAAAGCTGATGATGAATAAAATGCAGCACTTAGCTATCTGTTGCTTTCATTGACGATTTCCGTTATATTTGCATGTAGCGCAATGAAGATCGGATTTCTGTTTTGCAGAAACACATTTATGTAGACAAATGTAAATGGAAGCATTTTAACAAATCAAATAGCTATCCGATCAGAGAAAATGCATGAAATGACCAAACATTCAGATGTCACATTTTTCACTCATCTTCGTTTATTCTTTGTGATTGTACTGTAATATACACAAACAAGTCAACAAACAAGCACATTCAAGATGAACTCACTTTTAATAATTAACTCACCCCTCATCTTAAAAAGACATTAAATATATTTCAGCATTAAAGTCAACATGAACTAACATTCGCAACCCGTTTTACTTACAAATGGCAGCCCACTGCTCCGGGTGTGTGTTCACGGTGTGTGTGGGTTCACTGCTGTGTGTGTGCATTTTGGATGGGATAAATGCAGAGCACTAATTCCTAGTATGGGTCACCATACTTGGCCACATGTCACTTCACTTTCACTTCACTTTTACGCAATGTAATGCATTTCCATGTGGGAATCAATGGGAAGGTGTTAAGTAGCTGTTATATACAATAATTGTGCCAGACCGAATGTAACTTTGCTAAAATATGGCCGAAGTGACATCAGCAGAAATAAAAACAGCAAGCTATTTAGAGTAAAGATTACAAAGACAAACTGTTTGAATATTGAATATTCATTTGAATATTGTGTACTAATGAATCGTTCACATGACCGGGAACATGCATTCATTTTGATTTCAAGTTATATTGAAAACAGCTGGATTTGAACTACAATAAAACATGCTATTTAACTTGCTATTAGTCTCCACTGCAAGAATAAGACAAATCTGTATCTATAAGGATACACCTTGATTTCCCCACGCTGTAGTGCTTTCTTCATCAGCTGTAAAAATAGCTCAAGAAACATTCTTTTGCACACCCACACTCCAGCTTCATCTGCCATAGTGTACATGCCTGTGGTCTAATCGCTTAAATGTTTCCCTTTTGAAATGTACAACAGTTATCAGACTGACGATTTTCCTTGGATTCAGACCCCTGCAAAAAAAAATTTTATTTTCCAAAACCTCTTTTAATTAATCACGCTTTCAATTCTTAACAGAAGCTAGGACACGAGGGAGCGAAGAGAAATGTTCGGCTTTGACTATGCGAGAGTATATTTTACAAGAATTACTCCAAAAATTCAAGGCTATTTTTACAGTGATAACTTTGGTATTTGATATTATTAAATTATCATGGCCTCTCAATGGATGTACTCTATGTATACATGTGGAAACCGGACATCCAAATCCCATCACAGATGAAATAAATAAAAAAAGCTTCAGTTAAAAATGTTTGGAAATTTCATCAGGGTTCGAAACTGCTGAAGGATTAAAGTGCTGAGAAGTTTAGTCCAAAGAAAAGACAGTCATCAAAATAAACCACAAGGTTTTTTTTTCTTTAACATTTTCTTCATACCAGATCGAAACAGAACTACAGTGATACAAGAAAATGAGACGACTCAAGGACACACAACTGCACACTCACACAAACATGACAGGAACTGATTTATGACAGAACATGGGTGTGTGTGAGAGCATGCCTGCACACTTACATACTTTACCCCATGTTTTGATTGACAGCTATATAAAAGCAAAGACACTTTCTCAGACATCATTTACTAAAGACAGAGTTGCATTATTACTCCTAGGACATCAATGAATGAGAGATATTTAACACTGACACTATACATCCTAAAACTGGTATTTCATTGAACAATAAGATGCCATTGTACACGACTTGATCTCACATTACAGTCTAAATACATGAACAGTGCATTGAATTGCATGTACTTGCGTGTAATTATTTTGTTGAGTTGCTTGTAATTGCATATTGTTGTTGTTCTTTTATGTTGTGAAATTATAGCAACATGTAACATGAGTGACAGAGACACTTTGCATTCTTTGTGAGGTTTCATTTTCAACACTTATTATTTGAGTAAAATCAGAGAGTAGGATCACTAAGAGAACACTAGAGAATGACAAACGATACACAGAAGTCATAAGGATGCCATACTTGGAGTTGTCCAGCTCAAAAACAGACTGAATTACAGGTTCATTTGTGTGTTGTCAGGCTAGAAGGTTAACATTTGAGAGTGTGGCACGCAGCAGGAACTGACACTGACATTTGGGTTACAAATTGTGCATACTGCTAATTTATCAGCGGTTGGTCCGGACACTGTTGCTCTGTTACTATGGTCTTTGAAATTCATATTCAAATGGACGGTAAGGTTTATAAAAGGAGACTGCGGCTGCATTTGTGTCTAAAATTTACACTGCACCTGGATAATTTGGACAATCATTATACAAGTACTGCATTGTCAAATATTAGAGATTGTTTAACATTTTGGTATTGGCTAATGGTCATTTTTCAAATTTTTATATTTATATTACACTAATGTTCAGAAATTTGGCATCAGTATGGCTTATAATGTTAAAAAGATTTCTATTTCAAATGATTCATCAAAGAATACTGAAAAACTATTAGGGTTTCCACAAAAAACATTAAAAAGCTGCTGGCTGCTGAAAAATCAGCTTTGCCATCACAGGAATAAATTACATTTTAAAATATATTAAAATAGCAAACAGTAATTTTAAATTAAAAAAATATTTCCCAATAGTAGTTTTACTGTGTTTATAATCAAATAAATGTAGCCTTGGTGAGAACCGAAAACATTTTACTGACCCCAAACTTTTGAATGTTAATGTACCTTTCTTGTCATCTAATGGCAGAATTTTAATAATATTAACAGTAGGTTGGTAACAGTAATGCTATTAGTCTGTTGACTCTTTACAGAAGCGACTGGAGTGAGAATGTGTCACCTTGACATGTTGTTTGCCATTTTCCTGTGTGAGGTCACACACCTGAGGTGTGACCCGCTTGTTAGAGCAACCACGGCAACAGCCGCCCTGGAACCCGGGGGCTTTGATCTGATTGGATAATTAGATCATGATTGTGAAAACCATAGAGGTCAGAAAACACTCGTGACTTTTTTTTTTTTTTTTACAAACAAGCTGATTCTACCTTGCTCAGACAAACTGCATGTTTTCTTTATGTTTGCTTAATGTACAAAATTACGTTTTGTGCTTCATTTTCATTTATGTCTGATTTTATATGAAAGCTGAATAGCATCATTTAAGTTTACCGTTTATTGTACCACATGAGAGAACCATCTGGACTCAAACAGCTTATAGCAGGACCGAGTTTATTGTTTAAAAAATACCCACTGGTTTCGCTCTCTCTCTCTGTCTTCTTTAAATAATTTAGACCATAATACACTCTGACACAAAGTTTGCTTTAAAAACCAAAGAGGCATTTGATGAGCATTGAGTATAATGAACCTGTTCATTTAAAGAGAAAGAGAGAGCGCAGAAACCTGATCTTATCATGCGGGCCAGATTGGCTTACAGTGGCCCCCATATCATATACAAGCTTTCATCTTCCTGTCGCGCTGCGCCATACTTCTCTCTCCACACCGCTGCCTCTGCTGGCAGGCCTGATTAATAAATTGTCCTTGATAAATATTGCATTTCGTTCCATACCCACATCTGGAAATGATAACGGCGCTTTCTTGAAAACGTCCAGCAAACGAAAGTCCTGCAGAGCTTATACGTTAGAACATCAATAGTTTTAAAGAACGGCAATGTTCAAGCGTGTTATCGGACAGGCTAAGAATTTGTCTTTCGTAAATTCGAAACAGGCTTGAAAGTGGGGGAGCGAATGTGGCTCACAGAAAACGTAATCATCATTTCAGACAGGTTCGCTCTTCCAGGTCTTTGTTCAAACCTCTCATGTGGCAATAGCTTTCTGTGTTTTTATTGCATGGGGGAATATAATTTGCTGCATTCCATCTCGAAAAGTTTCCGCCATGCTGTATACGGTTTCAACATCGTCAGTTCCGTCATTCGGGAAGGATTGCGTTGTCCTGCACAGACATTCATTAGGGCATCCGTTCTTGGCCCGACGTGTATCCACCGAAGGCTAAGAATTTGTCTTTCGTAAATTCGAAACAGGCTTGAAAGTGGGGGAGCGAATGTGGCTCACAGAAAACGTAATCATCATTTCAGACAGGTTCGCTCTTCCAGGTCTTTGTTCAAACCTCTCATGTGGCAATAGCTTTCTGTGTTTTCATTGCATGGGGGAATATAATTTGCTGCATTCCATCTCGAAAAGTTTCCGCCATGCTGTATACGGTTTCAACATCGTCAGTTCCGTCATTCGGGAAGGATTGCGTTGTCCTGCACAGACATTCATTAGGGCATCCGTTCTTGGCCCGACGTGTATCCACCGACCACTCCCCTCTATTCTCATTAGAGGGAAAATCAAATTAATCTGAACAAAAATACCAGCGCTAATGTCATTAATTGTGATGAATTACTTGGATAACACAGCTTTCCTGGAAACATAAATAAATAAATAAATAAAACACAAAGCTTTCCTCTAGCAAAAATGATCATTGTGTTGAAAGGACTACGTCAAAAGTGTGCTAAATGAATACAAAGGCAAAAATAAATAGATTATCAACATGGAAAAAAAAATTTGAGGACAGAAAGAGAGGAATGTACTTTGGTGTGTCTCAGAGCCAGCATTATCAATACTGAAAGTGAGAGGAATGTTTTTACAGAAGGGGATTGTAACAGACTGAATGGGATGACAAAGCACACTACAGAGAGAATAAAAAAGGGAGGGAGATGGAAAGAGAGAGAGTGGCGTGCTGTAAGCAAAAGCAGATTGCATATATTTTATAGAGATCATTGATACAGTGCACAATGTGTCTTCGGTCAAACAATATAGAGCAGCAGGACTTACTCACAGCCAACACGGTTCTGTCGTTTATAAAGTCATTGTCTTAAAGGCATAGTCACCCAAAATCACCCCCAAAAGAAAATGATGTAATGAAATAATCATTTTATGATTTACTTAGTCAATCACGTCCTTACGAAATTTTACAGAATTGTACTGGTTGCTCTTTTCAACGCAATTACAGTGAATAGGGACTGATGCTGTTAAGATTCCAAAATGATGCAAAAACACCATACATATGTCATAAACGTGGTTTATACATCTTGTGTACTATATTCCAAGTCTACTGAAGTCATACAGTAGTTTTGTCAGATGAACAGACTAACATTAGTCTTCCAGTCCAGCATGTTCATGAGAGACGTGGAGATGTTTGATTTGTGTCAGATCTTTTCAATTAATCAACCGATTCAGTTAACAAAACTGAATAATTTGATTACAAATCAGAGTGATGTGTCTCTTGAGTTCAGCTCACTGACTAACTGATTTAAATTTCAGTCTGTTCATGACACAAAGTTATTGTATGACTTGAGAAGACTTGGAATGTAGTGCACAAGTTGCATGGAATACATTTTAGGATACTTTATTGGGGTTTTAAATCATTTTTGAAGCTTGAAATTTTGGAATGACATGAAAGTGAATAAACGATGGACGGATTTTCATTTTTGGATGAAATTTCCCTTTAAGAAAGCCCTCATTTCCCTCTTTCTTTTTTTGATCATTAGCAATTGTGCATACTCAAGAAAGATAAAGGCAATGATGTCCTCTGGTCATCTTTTTGGCTTTTGACTCATGTGTTTCCATTGTGTAAGCAGATTGATGGGCCTGCAAACTGTTCTGTGGAGAACACACTGTTTCTCTCATGGTCCATAAAATGGTTTTCTCTATTTCAGAGAAAGAAAAAACAACAACTTAGAAATGAAAAATAAAGCCTTCTGTTCAAAAATCAGGGTTATTCATCTGTTTAGAGTGAAAAGAGACAGGATGAGGGAGGGCAGATACAATCAGCACTATTAAATAATCATGCATCAGGGTATTTTAGTGATCATTTTAATGAAATGGAATATCTGGAGTTCATAAACTGTGCAAAAGACTTCCACATTCACAAAAAGCTTCATGTAATGTAAGCCGATGACAGACAGACTGATCTCACTGAATAAACCCTGATCGCTCTCTCATTTCCTCGAAGAGATGCGATTTAAACAGACAAAGGGAAGAATAGAGTGCCCTGTCTTTCTCTCTCTCTGTGAAAAGTGTTAAGCAGATCTCTTGAGACTGTTGAATGGGAGAGAGAAGTGTTCATCCTCTTCTTCCAGCGACATTTAATCCCCAGGATCTGAAAACCACAGAAGTGCTCAGGACTAACACACCCGCTGAGCTACAGTCTGGACAGATGTGCCACAGGGTGGCTCCCAGACACTCAGAAAGAAAGAAATCAAGCAAACAAAAATGTCTGCTTGGTGTTTGTGGCCACATGAAATTCCAACAGGATTCTGTAATAATTTGCCAGGAATTTGTCATGGTGAAAAATTGTGTCAGACAGCGCAAATGCCTTCAATCTGTACATATAATTAACAGGCTAAACCTCCACCTTTCAGTGTTCAGAGACTTTAAATCCTTGACAGACATTTAGACCCCATTTACACCTGGAATTAACATCCGCTTTGGGTGATCTGATCAAGAGCAGTCATTTCGAAATACAGGTGTAAATGGGCCCCAAAGCATTTTGTGATTAGATCACTTAAATGTTCCCAAAGGATTGTGCCGTTTCAAATATCTCCACAAATCAAATGCTGTCGTACACGTTTATCATCTACTTTCTAGTGTCTGAATGCATTTGAATCCTGCTTGTGGAAAAACATATGATCATGGAGTTACTATTACATTTCTTTCAAATTTACTGGACAGACAGTGACCTCAGAATTTTTTGACACTTAAAAATGTATGGATGTCATCGCATTAAACAACACAAAATATCCAATGAAAAACTTTTAGGGCATCTTTTATTTAAAAAAAAACACACAGTAATGCAATTTGAAGAGACACACCATTTATGGAATAAGAGTCTTTAGATATGCAGATATATTTAGTTTGTTGTTGTATATTGTTGTGTGTGTATAGATAATTTTGTAGCATGTGTGTTGTTGTGATTTAAATGTTATTCTGTCTGGGTAATTTTTTTGACCATATTACTTATTTGACTTACTGAATTATTTCATGACTGAGACTTGACCTCTACCAAAGCTCAAATCTCACAACAGGTGGTGTTTGCCTCTTAATAATAATAATAATTATAACCTAACCTATAAACAATTTTCCATTGCGTCATTGCGAAATTGGTTTAAGCTGTAGGAAAAACTCTGACATGTTTTGTTTTCAGATGCCTCTTATTCACAAATTATAAATGTGACTTAGCTGTCCAGATGCATTTTGAAGCTACTGTATATTCATTCTCCAGTTTTCACATATGTGAGCATGTTTTAGAACACACCCAGCATGTGTGTCAACATCCCTCCTCTCTCGTGCGTAACATTTAAACCCTTTTGTCATCTCCATACATGTGTGGAAGACAGCACGCTGAGCAGACATCAGCCCCACGTCTGTGCATGTGTCTTGAGCACGCGAAGGTGTGTGAGAGTTACAAGTCTCAGTTAAAGAACTCTATCATCTGATTGTCAAGAGCAGCAATTATCACAGCCTTCTTTGCAGTCCACATACCATCTTTTCATTCTGCAGGGACCCTGTTCAAACAGAAGCTTCTAGACTCTGTCAATAAAAAGACCAATATGAACCTTATAACAAACAAGCCTCCTGACGCCTGCCAGTGACCTGGGTTCAAAAGAAGCGGAGACAAGCCTATGCACAGAACGTCTCTGACACTCTTGAGCCGCTGTGATTTGAAAGAAGGTGTGGCAATGCTACCACATCGTGTTTGATTTCATTTATTTAACTTAACACCCACACATAACGGCCTACAGTCATATCAAACAATTGAATATCTATCTATCTATCTATCTCATGTCTTGTTCACACTCATAGTTCTATCTGTCGGTCTGAACCCACCTTCCTGCGTGGTTCTTTTGTTGAAAGCCCTCAGGACCTCTACCCGGAGAGGACATAATAAAAACTCCAGTCAAGGTCATCCCACATCCTTAGTATTCAACATTCAGTTTTCATCCAGAAAAAAAAGAGTTGGAGAGAAATTATCAGTGCTGGGGAGTAAAGTCTAAAAGATTTTTAGTCCAAAAACAACACCATAAAATAGACCATACACTATATAAGCATGTCCATAAAAATGTAATTGTATAATAAGATTATATACACTATCATTCAGAAGTGTTTGGTCAGTATTTCTATATATGAATTTTATTCAGCAAGTATGCCTTAAATTGATCAAAAGTTTTTTTTTTCTTTTTACAGTTCTTCAATTTCAAATAAATGTGGTTCTTTTGAACTTTAAATTCCATTACAGAATTCTAGGGGGGGGGGGATCATGGTTTCCACAAAGAATATTAAGCAGCACAACTGTTTCTAACATTAACAAGGTTTTAAATTTTTTTTTTTTTTTTACAAATCAGCATATTCGATGGAGGATCATGTGACTGTATCAACTTCAAGAATCGGCTAAAAACACATCTTTCCATCTTTATTTGATCCTCTAACTCTAGCACTCTCTATTCTAATTCTATTCTTACATTTTTTTAAATAAATAACTTGCACTTCATTCATTTACTAACTGCTTGTTTTTCTTAAAAAAAAAAAACCTAACACTAGCTTTTCTAATCTTTTTGTATTCTATCTATTTGTTTTCTTTTAATTTATTATACAATAAACAAAAGCAAAACAGGGCTCTAACACTAGCTTGCTCTATTATTTTTCTATTCTATCTGTTTTCTTTTTATTTATTATATAATAAATAAAAAAACCTTACTACATATACTGCGTTAAGCTAACTCAGACTCGTTATAGCACTTGCATATCATTGCTCTTTGATTGCTTCCATTGTTCTCATTTGTAAGTCGCTTTGGATAAAAGCGTCTGCCAAATGACTAAATGTAAATGTAATGTAATGTATCAAATAAACACACCCTGGTTGTGCCTAAGAGACTTCTTTCAAAAACATAGAAAAATCTCATCAACCTCATACTTCTGTAAGGTAGTGTGAAAACTAATTATAAACAGTAGTTACAGTTGTTTGTATAGTGAACAACTTTATCAAAATGGTAGATTCAATATAGTAATTTAATTAACTACTTTAAATTATGAGTAGCTGACCGTTTTAAAGTATGTTCCCCAACACAGGAAATTAGTGTTTTCACTAACTCGTCAAAGTCTGTGTTTTGTCTAAATAGGCACTACTGTCCAAGTAATGTGTCAAGCTTAACAAAATCCCAAGCCACAGCGTCACATTGTCACCCTTTACAATGCGCCGCTGTGACAAGGTGTGTTTCACACTTACAGTTTGTGATCTTTCTCTTCTGTTATCAAGGTAGTCGAAGAACAGCTCACACTGACTAACATTCAGCATGGTAACAGCAAATGGACAGAGCGGGACAGAACATTTAAAGCGAATGAATGAGAGACACCCCCTGAGGGTGATTTTGAGCCCTACTGAGAGTAAGACACCAAATGGCTCAGACACAAGAAAACTTCTGTACTTCTGGCCAATACGGCTCTTCCACTGGCTCTGTGTGCTAGCTAAAAAAATCTGTCAAATTTTAAGTATTTAATACTTTTGCATAGCATAAAAACACTGGAGATTGATGTTATGTATTAGTTTCCGATATATTTGATCATTATTATACAAATGGTTTCAAACCTTAAGAGCACTAGAGAAACGCTTCTATTTGGCTTTTTTATCCAGGTTTGTTTTTGTAAATTACAAATTAAATTATCATACCAAATTGCATGAAATTTGCATGAAAAATTAAATTGTATAACAATTTGTAATGATAATTTGATTAAAAATTTATATTTTAATTAAATTAAAAATATTATTATTATTATTAATAATAATTTAGAGCAAAGATTAAAACTTATTGATTGCATTGTCTCTGAGATTAAAAAAAAGAATGTAATTATGGGTGGATGCATATAGTACCAAAAATCAGCCGTAGTTACTCATAGGAAGTGCAGAGAGCGCCAGGGCTGCAGGGGACGTGCTAGACCACAGCAGGAAGGTGAACGTGAAGCTCAGTACCACTTTAAGATAAATACCTGTGACTTCTGAAGAGGCTCCCTGGTGATTATGCTAAACTATTACCTCAGCAGGTGAGAGATCACACACATTTAGAGAGGAGAGACAAACCTTGCACCTTCACAACAGCACTCAGAACAGAGCTGGAATATACAAACTCACTGTTTCACTTTTACACACACACACACACACACACACACACACACACACAGCATTGGTCAGTAAATCAATAAGATAGAAGTTGGCCACTGCATCCATTAGAAAATGTTGTGAAAGTGGACAAAGGGTGAAAGAAATGATGGAGAAAGAGAGAGGGGGAGAAAACACAAAGATCAGAGAGTGTGTTTAACAAGGGGACCCAGCCTGCGCTGATATTTGCTTAAACTTTGCCAAAAGAAAGCGTACAGAGTTCTGAGGTTTCGGGGGTGAGGGTGTGGGCGTGTGTGCGGTTTGGGATGACAGGATAAATGGATTACTGACCATAACAAATAAACCTACGTCATCCCGTTTGGCTTGGCCGGGACGAGCCACTTTCCAGTATGAAACTCCTGAGACGGTAGGACATGTGAGGTCTGCCAGTGACCTTACAAATGGACGCATGCACAAGCCACGAAAAAACTAAAAGACATGCTGGATATTCAATATTCTCTAATAGGATTTAGAGAAGGAGGTAAGTAATAATGTCCCGCTGTTGTTGTGGATGGATGAAAGCATCCAACAAAAACTCTCCTTGCACAAGTTCTGGACTGAGGGTATATGACGAGAGACATACCAAATAGGGTCTAAACATCGTCCTAATGCATTTCCTCCAATGTAAATACATGTAACAAGGGCGTATGTACCCAGGATCTTCATTGTCATGTTTGATTCAAATGATTTGAACTGACAAAACTTCACCATTCAGTCATGGTTTCGCTTCGTTGCAGCTGCTAGTTAAAAAAGGCAAGCCTTTCATAATGTATACATAATGATGTTAAAGAGAGCGAGAGCGAGAGACAGAGAGAGATTACGCTTGTGATTTAGTTAAGCAGTGTTAGAACTATGTATTTAAGATGTAAATATCTCACTCATTCTTTTCTCCAGGTCTGGAGGCCAAACATGACATGTAAGCACTCTCTCACTCCGGATCTCTGCAAAAATAGATCATGTCACACTCCGGAATGTAAACTCAAACTAGGGAGCAAATTAGTCGGCCACAAATGATTGCTAAAAGTATGAAGTTTTCCACAAAAGCTCCCGGTGGAGTGGTTTGCCGAGGGCATGGAAATCAGACCCGCACATGTTTCGAGTTGAGGAGCGAGGGGGAAGAGGAAGGGGTGTGTTCCAGGAGTGTTAGAGGCTCTTGTCTTCTGTGAGAGGATGGAGGAGAATAAAAGGATGAGTACAACAGAGCTTCTGTTCTGCAGAGCTAGAATATCAATGGCAAATCTTCTCAAACCCAAACTTCAATCTGATGCTGACAGTCTTTTAATAGACAATTAAAACACGGAAGAACAAAATTAGCCTGCTCATGATCAAGGATCACACAGGAGTGAATCCACTAAACATTTGAAAAAGGAATGAAAATCCTTAACATTTCTATTCATTCTTTTAGCAAGGGATAATGTATTTTTGTAGGCCCAAACCAGGAAACAAGTTAGCATTAAGCACTTCTGGTTCCATCATCCTAAAAGCAATGATTTATTAATTTTTTTTGGTTAAATGTCTGAAATAAAGTCTGTGGTTAACACAAGCTTAAGATATTTTCACATTTTATTCTACAACTTAAAATACATCAGTAATACCGCAGTTGTGATTTTTTATTTTTATTTTATAATTTTATTTTTATATACATATTTATTTATTTTTTAATGACTTGTCCTGAAAAAGTGCCAAAGTGGGACTAGAGGTTGTCTGCATTAAATGTCATCATGTCAAAAATGTAAACTCATCTACTCATAAGTCCACTTTTACAGCTGCATTATGTTTTAATTACATTCTTACAAACAATTCTAACTCAAACTTTGAGGGAAAATGTTTTTGAAACAAAGACTGAAAGCTTAATTGTGCTGACATTGAAGTCTTGTGACCACAGTGTAGTTCGTTTATAGCCTATAAAAATAAAAATAAAAGCTTTATTAGCTTTTTGTCTTCTTGCAGTCAGGCTTCAAAATTCATTCAAGTTGTGTCCATTTGTGAAGATTATCATGATGAGCAAAAAACGTGTAATAATCATAAACCTTTGGTCACAGAGCTTGTTTCGTGCAATAATCCAAAGGCCAATGGAAAAATCCTACTGTGTTTTTGAGAGAACCAGGTGGTGCTAACATCCAAGTCATTGTACAAAAATGTGTTATCCGTAATTTATTTGTACAAAATACTACTGATATAAGGTTGCATCTCTAATCAACACTGGTAAAATAACAACCAACCAGTAACTAAACAGATTTAAGTCTCAATTAGTTTGCATGTATTTGATACACTAAAAAGAATCAACTCATTAATTCACAAAATGGACTACACTGGTTATGCTGCACATCTTTGATTAACTAAAAAGAATCGACTCAACAGTAATTTGCAAAAAATGGGACTGTCTCTTATGGCACTTTTTGTTTTAAAATCACTAAAAATAAGTCATTTGTTCTACACTGATCACACTTTCTGTTTCATGCAGTAGATAGCGGTGTTGAGAATTGTTAGTGGAACTGAACATCATAATTTACAGCTTTTTTTTTTTAAATGTGGAACCGGTTCTCTGTATTCTCCTGCATCCTCCACTACCCAGCAATCAGAACCAGCCTGTAAAATGGGGAAATGCGTCATGCAAATTGGGTTCACCACCAATTGTTTGGGTAGGTTTGCACCGTTAACCTGATGCTGTGCTAAATGTTCTCTGATTCAATGCAGACAGCGCACACAAATAAACCACTCTATCAGCGGACGCAAGTTAAATTAGCGAATTCCATCCACAACATGCTGTCAGAGGCGCAATCACAGTTTAGTTTATCCTTGTTCATCTAAGAGCAAACCAAGAAAACCACTGATTGAGTAAACATAAACCTCCACCATGTAAGGTACCATATGTGTGAATTTGACACTTCCCACTGCAATTGACATCCAGTATAGTGCCACACTAGATGCAGAATGGTTCCTGTCAGGTTATAGTAACACTGCCTTTAAGGTCAATTATGGGAAATGTTTAGGAAGTCCTCTGAATACTAACATATGCAGCGTAATGGCCACAGTATGAGGGCCTCACAGACTTCCACTGTACACATGATATATTCAAGTGATCACTGTTTAGAGCAACCCATTTCCTTTTAAACACACACCTATCTGGCTCACAAGGTGCATTTGTGTGTACGGAACGGAGCGCTTCTACTGTTGTGTGGTGATATGTTCTTGTGTTAATCCTCTGCAGAACACCACATACACCGCCGTGTAGGAGCACTAGAAATTAGTTCAGATATGGGTAGATTCAGACTGGCATGATCCTGGAGCTCTCTTCTCCAGAGATGCAGTGAAATAGCCTGGTCCAACTTTGATGAAAACCCTGCAAGCCAAGAACAAGGTCAGATTTTAGAGCAATTACTACAATAACAGAGACTTTGCATGGAAATGTGTGTTGTATTACCAGATGACCCCAAATGTAATGAAATGCATAACCATTAGAATTTGAATTTGGTCTCATTTCCACATACCATATGAGATTACTACTTAAATTAGGAAATTGCAGTAAATATAAACAGAATAATTATATTAATGAACTTATTTAACCTCATGTTCTTTGAAAATTGACTCTACATTTTTTTATGTGAGTACCAGAGACCCCAGTGCTGTAAATGTAAAAAATAACAACCATTTTAGAATGAACCTTTCCCCTTAAGTTCCGAATATGTTCCTTTGTCTTTAATCAAAACCCAGCATTCAAATATAATTCACAAAGTATCACAAAGTAGACATTCTGTCTGATTTTAGTCAAATTGTTATAAATGAACGAACAAATGAATGAATGAATGAATTAGATACATATGAACATTTACATTTCATAATTTAGCAGAGAAAAAAAATCATATACCGTACTGATTTGTTGTGTCCATCGATAAAACTCAAATGTATCCACAGTTAACCAAATAAAATAATTAATATTTTCTAGCTGGAAATGTGTCTCATCTAATATGGTAACTTCGTCTCCATTAAGGTAAGTATTATCTTAATGGATTCTTTTTGAAGCTTGCGATCAAGTATGTACACTCTTAAAAATAAAGGTGCTTCAAAAGGTTCTTCAAGCGATGCCATTGAAGAACCATTTTTGGTTCCACAAAGAACTATTCAGTCAAAGGTACTTTAAAGAACCATCTCTTTCTTACCTTTTTATAATCTGAAGAACCTTTTTTCGCCCCAAAGAACCTTTTGTGAAACAAAGTTCTTTCAGATGTTAAAGGTTCTTTATGGAACCATTTAGACAAAAAGGTTCTTCTATGGCATCGTGAAGCACCTTTATTTTTAAGAGTGTATGTATTTATCTATTTATTAATAATTCATTGTTAAATAGATGGAAAAGTGTGAACATGATACCTAAATGCTAATAAAACAGCCTTTGGCTCTCTCAGACCCCATGAGAACAGGGGAGAACATAAGAACACATCCACACATGAAAAAAAAAAGTGCATTTCAAGACAGGTATGTAAGGTATAGTGTGGATGTCAGCATCAATAATATATTAAAAATAATAATAAAAAATGATACAATTGCTCCAATTCGTATGCAGTTAAAGTCCTGGAAAAAATGTCACTTTAAAAACCTAAAACCTGGAAGAACCACTGCTAGGTAAATGCAGTTTTCTCTCAGCGTTAATATCAGAACCTGCATCTGGTAATTGAGGGGGGAACGTCAGGCGTCCATTAACCCTGTCAGGTATGATTAATGTGGATGCCTCGCCCCACGGTTCACCCCTTGTGTGACGGACAGGCCTGATGTGATTGGTCACAGCTCTGGTAGCGAGTGATGGTGATTCGCTGACATTGTGGTGAGGTGTGTGGTTTGGATGGCGATTTGATTACATGTGTAACACAGAGGGGAAAACCACTCAACAACGAAACGAGAACCGCACTGCTACTCTCCGAGAAAGGCAGACAGGAACATGGGAGTTAGAAAAGCCACAGCAGGAGATGCTGGGCAGTTCAGCGAGGCGGTGGACGAGTGAGAAGTGATAGATTTGGGAATGACATGAACCAAGTTCTCCTACCAGTCGTCCAAAGTAGCCCCGGTTGAACGCACCATGGATGAACCCAGGTAAAAAAAAAAAAAAAAAATTATGGCATAAACACATCTGCATTCAATTGGAAGCTCTTTATCTTTGTGATCCTGACAGATACTCTGCTATTAAAATCATCTTTCATTCTGTATTACATACTGCTGGACAATATGGTGATATACGTTAACAAACTAACCAATCTCACCATCATTTCTCTGGTAAGCCTGAATGTTTTGATGGATTTTCCTGAGAACCACTGATCAGAAACCTGTTATTTTCTATTGCAGTGATTCCGTTAAAGGAGTTGATTTTCCTCAGGGACAGTTTAAATCTTGCTTTCTCTGAAGGGCGGATCGTTCTACTGTAACTCATTTATGCGAATCTTACTGACTTCCTCTTCCTGTTTCACAAATCATGGAAATATGGGGGTCAGATATGATTCATGCATATCCACTGAGTTGAAAAAGATATTGTAGCATCATCACGCAACAGATCAGATGTTATTTACAATGGGACAATTATACAAGTCAGCATCTGCATATAAATTACTATGTCCAGCTAATTTTTTACAACTGCTAACTACTCATATGAAACACAGTTTGAAAGCTTGTGAAAGTGCTTTCAAACGATTAATTGTGATTAATCACATCCAAAATAAAAGTTTGTATTTACATAATATATGTGTGTGTACTGTGCACATTTATTATGTATATATATATATATATATATATATATATATATACAAACACACACACAGTATTTATTTAAAAAATATCTATATGTATTTACATGTATATATTTATATTCATATAACTTACATTATATTATATTAAATATATTTAAATATAAACATAACATTTTTCTTAAATATATGCAAGCATGTGTGTATTTATATATACATAATAAATATACAGAGTAAGTACACACACATATATTATGTAAACAAAAACGTAAAAAAAAATTAATTTGTAGATTAATCGCGACAGCACATACACATACAGTATATATATATATATATATATTTTTTTTTTTTTACAAAAATGTATATATAATATATATATATTAAGATATATATGAAATGCTACATATACATTTTTCAATTATTTAATAATTATAAAACTATTTCAGTTCTAGGAACCGGCAGAGAATCATCTCTGCTGTACAGAATCATCAAATCCCTGCCTGTCAACAGTAGTCCAATAGACTTCTTTTTTTTTTGCAGACATTTTGTTTGCTTTCTCAAAATCCCTTTGAGAAGTCAAAAGTCTTTCAGCTGGTGTTGGTGGATGGAGAGTTTGACCTGACAGTAAAGAGACAGCAGATAAGACGACGTCTAACCCTCTGAACCGGGACACCAAAGACAGATATGAGCTCTGCTCTGTCCTTTGCTCTGCCTGAGACATTCACTACTCTGTTTAGCTTGATTGTTTGCCATGGTAACATAAGACGAAAAAATATTTGATAGCTGAAATCCAGGCCAGACAGAGCCATAATTAATTGCTTATAAAAACATTCACCTGCCAAGTGCTGTAGAACATGAACCTTTAGTATATCCAGCATCATACGCCAGGAATTTAACATAAAATATAGAGACTAAGTTACTTGCTCTTGATAGCGCACTAACAAGCTACCCGGCCCAGAATTGTGAGAACTCTCCATTTGGACCAAATTGTTCCCGGATTCCTTTATATTCACATTGTGTTTGTGAAGGATCAAGCCTAACATTGTTATCGTGATCCCATTTTAACACATAATTTAATATCAGTGATGGAGAAAATGAAACTTGCATCATAGATTAAACCCCTTAGTCTCTCTCTCTCTCTCTCTCACACACACACACACACCATGGCAGCTGCATTATGTTTTAAATTTATGAACAGATAAAAATAGGATAACTAAGAGCAGTGGTGCAGCAGGTGAGCTGGCCTGTGTTCGTTCGTTTGTCTCGTTTGTGTGTGTGTGTGTGTGTGTTTGTGTGTGTTCATAAAAGTGGTGATGATGCAGAGATCCAGGCCTGTGTTGGTTCATAAAAGCAGTGGGATGCAGGGAACAAGCACTCCAGTGGCCTTAAGGGAACTTTAGGCAATGAGATGATGTCACCAGTCATTAGTATGTGGGTGTAGGTCATGTTTTGTGGTTTCATTACTTTTGAACAAATTCATTTGCACATATTGGACTATATTCTAAACATTCACACGCTCATTTTACCTCAGATGCAAGTGGTTGTATTGGAGTACAAGGGAATGTCTCAGATTGGACTGAAGCAGCTCATCATAACACAAGATGATAGATAGACAGACACAGACAGACATGTTTTTAATATTATCGCTCTAAAGCAAATTGTTTAAATATTATCTGTAATAATATAATATTATTCTAAATAATACATTACTCTAATAAATCTGTAATAATCTGTGTAGTCTGAATAAAAACATAACATTTACACTTGGTAAATATAAAAATGGAAATAATGTTTTTATGTTAAAAAAAATGAATCTTTAACAAATAATTATGTAAAAATGCTTAGTATAATTATGCTAACATAATCAATCTTTTAAGTTTTTTTTTTATTTACTTACATTTTAGCTTTGACATTTTTAAAATAAATTTTGTAATTTTTTTCCTCTCTCTCAAATTTTGTACGACCCCCTAGAACCCCCTTGAAGCCCAGTGGGGGTCTCTGAGCCCCAGTCTGAAAACCCCTGAATCTAGAACCTGCCAGTGGTTATCAGAGCCAGAGCAGCTGTGTAAGGAAGAAATAGTATGAGACAGAGAGAAGGAAATAGAGAGCGACAGACTGGGCTGAACGCAGGAATGTATATGGCATTAAATAATAATAATAAATTCTATATGCAGCCTCTTTCAAAGCAGTGATAATGAAGCACAATGAATCAGATTAAAGATTCAGATACATGCGCCTGTCCTGCTGTTTACATTTTTACGTTCATAAAGAGCAAATAACCAATGGTGTCTTTAAGAAATTTACGGCTTTAATAACAGATGATGAAGTGTATGAAAAAAAGGGAGTAACAAAAGGAGAGGTATGTTACTCTTTCTTTTTTGCAATCTTTAATGCACAGTTGCCAAATCACAGACAATGCGGAATTGTGCGTGTTGTGTTTGGAAAACACCTCTCATTCTTTCAAAACGCTTGGAATTGAGCTCGGCTGTCAACGAATGGACAATATTGCTTTTGTTTCCCAGTTCTGTCTCTTCCCTCTGCTCAGATCTAGAGTCTGATAACAGATGAAAAGATAGAGCACTGCATCGTTTGGACCGAGACTCAATCCCGCTTCTATCAGGTAAACGTCTAAGCTGCTTTATAGGCAAATGCTGGGTGGCGTCACAAAAAATCCACATGCTGTTTGAACTGTGCAGCTGCTTGTCAGGTTTAATTAGAGAAAAGACAGGAAAAGTATGTGGAAGACAAATAACCAAAAATGTCTCCAACATGTGATTAACTGTAATACACTATTTAATTTGCTTTCTTCCTGTTCAAAGAGTAGTCATATACATACATACATAAATATATATATATATACATACATATGCATATATACACACATATATATATATATATATATATATATATATATATATATATATATATATACACACACACACACACACATATATATACACACTTTTTTGTCAATACACTGGTAATTTTGAGGCTATGGGATCATATGGGATCAAGTTAGTTTAATATTTAACACATAAAATATGAAGTAAAAATTGACAGCAATCAAAACTCCTTAAATTAAAAGTGTTTTTATAGACGTCACTGTCAGAAAATGTTTTAGTGCAGGGTGGATCCATTTTTCTGTTGTTTATATGCATGTCAGTTGTCAAAAATGACAGCTTGCAATTAGAAAAATGTGTTTACTGTAAGTTCATTACTACACATTAGAGTTTACCATTCACACGCTTCAGTTTTTAACGTTTCTGTGATATTAAAGACTGAATATATGCTACACCGTTGCTAAAAATAATAATAATAATAATAATTCCCACAAGAACATACCAGACAGATCTTCTGACGTGTTACCAAGAGACATTCAACGTGTTCGGTCGTGCATGTCTCCTGAATGAAAACACAAAAGAAAGGCGTTTTAAGTCTCACACGGTTGATGGGCTGGATTGGTGTGTTTGTTATTGTAAGAGATGACTGCTGGCTTTTAAAGCCCGTCAGCAGGACCCCTGTCAGGAGACCCTCTCTGTCTTTCTAACACTCACATATTGTAGATCCCATGACTCATCTAGATGCCAAGCAAAAGTTCACATAAAGCCAAACAAGTAAGTACAATTTTCAACTGTCTGGAAACATGAAAAGTTGCAGTGAAACCAAAAAGCCAAATTTCGGCCGAATGCAGCACCTGTAATTGATAAAAAATAATTTAAATGTGCTAAAAAAATCTGTTTATTCATTCTGTCTTTCTCCTGGGATATTTCTAAGTCAATACCGAATTCATTTGATATTTAGTTCCAACAAACATGATTGACAGAGCTTATAATGACTCCAAACCAGAAGTTTCCCTGACATTTTTTCACTGACTGTAATATTTCACATATATTTAAACAATGTTAAAGCTCTGACAGCATAAGTGTGCAGTCCTGGGGCAATATCACCTAAGCCAACAGGAAGATAACACAACAGCCCATTGTTGCGAGCAGAACAGAAGTTGTATTGTGGTTAAGCTGTTTCAGTTCAAAAGAATTCAATGTCGAAAGCGTTGAGTCCAATTAAGAAACACCAGCAGCTTTCACTGGGTGTTATTCCAGGGCTCAGCCATGTTTCTGTTGGCCTGCCCGCCCAAGGTATGATGGGGAAAAATGTTCCTGCTGTGAATGTGAGATATTTGAACAAACAAGTGAGCACAGGTTAGAGCAGTAGGGCAACTCTTAAGAAGTGAGGTCCACTGGGAGAATTGGATGACAGGGTTGATCTGAATTCACACAGAAGTTTTGCCAGGGATGGGTTCACACCGTCAAACCAGGCTTTGATGACCTATAGCTGATCCTAGATATCCTGCTGACAGAGAAGCGAGGAACGATCAAAGTCCAAGGCAGAGATAATGAGGAATAACAGAGTTTGTTATTAAGAATATTAAGCATCTTGGATCGGGCTGGCATGAGATATCTGTCAGCAGTCGGACAGGCTGTGAGCATTAGCTCATCACTTAGCAAACAGAATTAATATGATCTTAAATGGATAGTTCACCCAAAAACTCTGGTAACATTTACTCACCCTTATGTCATTCTAAACCTGTATGGTTTTCTTTGTATAACATAAAATGTGATATTTTTGTGTGTGTAATAAACAGATTAAAATGTAAGTTGTTATTCACTAAAAATATTGACACCTTTTGTAGCCCTTCTTTCATAAGGTTCATAAGGAATTTTTTCTAGTTTCAGACCTCGTCAATGAATCAGCCGATTCAGTTCATAAATGATCTGAATGATTCGTGACACAGTGATCTGGTCTCAGTGGTTAAAGCAACTGTATGTAACGGTATGTCCCTCTCAGATGTCGATCGGTTCTGAGTGTAGGTAAATTCTGGTGAGCAGGTATGAAAGTCCATGAAAAAGGCAGATTGCTTTATGGCAGCAACAAATGCACATGTACAGATATCCACTGTAATTACGACAGCGATACATTTATGACGTGAATGTGAATTCCACTTACTTCGCTGATGCAGGGGGCTCCAAAGTTGCAAAAATACACAAAACTACAGTTGCTTTAAAAGAATAATTCACCCAAAAATGAAAGTTTGCTGAAAATGTATTCACCCACAGGCCAATCTAAGATGTAAATATTTGTTTCAAATTAAAAGAAATTAAGCATTACATCATTTGCTATTGAATCCTCTGCGATGAATGGGTGCCGTCAGAATGAGTCCAAACAGTTGATAAAACATCACAATAATCCACAAGTAATCCACATGACTTCAGTAAAGCAGTTGATGTCTTGTGAAGCAAAATGCTGTTTGTAATAAACAAATTCATTCATATGTTTTTAGCTTCAAACCATTGCTTCCATCTTAAATGCGAATTCTATTCCTTTAATGAAGTAGAAGACATTGAATAATGACTTAAATACTCATCACTTCAGAAGATTTATAATCTAATCTTTACAATATTTTAGGTAGCTTTTTCATTCTACTTGAAGCTTGACAGCGACAGTCCTCATTCACTTTCAACTCGAAAAAAGAACATTACTGATTTAAAGAAATATGAGGTGAGCAAATAATAGCAGAATTAAAATTTTTGGTCGAACCATTAAGGGTTTATGGAATTTGAAGAAGTAAAATGTTACTGACACTAGTCTGGATTAGAAACATAGAAAGTTTGCATGACTCAAACCTTACTGCTCATAAACAGAGTCCAGGTCCTCCTAGACCTCAGCAGTTTAGAGATGAACTCATCTCGGTCTCACAGGGGGAGCAGAGCGCACTGTGCAGGACTTTATTGCTCTGGATAATATTGACTCAACTTTGAGCTCCTCAGCATAAGCCTGTAATAGTGTTTATCCAGGAGAGAGTTGAGGGGAATCCACACTCTCTGAAACACAGATTAAAGGCCAGAGTGGAGCATCAGTCCGCTCTGGTGTCTTATGGAAACATTACATGCATTCAAACATAAGCAGTTTCACCCAAAATCAACTTAAAAGCAGCAGGCAAACAGTCTCATTACGATTCTCTCCATTCCATTCATTCCAGATGCAACCAATGAAGTCATCACCATTTTCACGCAGAATTAGTAATAAACACAGGTGGTACAGGAAGTATTTTTCTATAGATACAGTCATGGCAAAGAGGCCTCATCAATTATCAGAGGATACCATAATTCCATAGCTACTCATTCATTTGTACGGGAAAATTCTAATATTTTCACCTATTTAAATAGAGTCTGATGATATGATCTATATATTATGTTTGAGCAAATTTTGTAATAAATAAGTTCAAATATTTGTAAAAATGATCATTTACTATTCTCATTTTCATTGTCAAACACTTTCAGAAATGCACTGGCATGGCCTTCAATACAAGATATTTAGAAAAACAGGCAACATGTTGCGACTAATTAGAAGTCCACCTTGAAATGGGATGAATAATTGAAAATATTCTTCAGCAAATTTCTAAAAATAAACATCAGCCATGCATTTCTAATAGATTTTTGGGTGTCTGTTTTGTTTTCTAGCTACTGCATATGACCAACTACTGAACTATTTTACCTGGATAAGGCACCTCTGCTACTTTAACTAGTTCTGTAATTGTCAATCTTATCAAATAAGTATGTGCTACATGCAAATGCTGTTTTGGATGTCTACGTCTATGAACCACTGCCTTAAACCAGACAGTCCTCAAATTTCCCAGCTTACTGACTGTATACACAGTGAACCAAGTTTATTTACCTCACCTGATCTAGTAAAGGGTTACTGTACATCCCCGACCTCACGACTGTGTGATCATGCTCTCATGCTCAACACATGCTCAGAGCTGCATTCCGGCAGTGCTGAAAAGGCCATGCAATCCATACATCTCATTCCACAGGCCACTATGTAAACAGGAAGAGATACAAAATCTCTGCCTCAGTGTAGTTGATCTGTAGAGTGGGCACAGGTCCAAGCACAGGAGAGACAGAGAGGGAACAAATGAGGTAAAACGGACAGAACAGATACTTCTGTGGAAATCTGTGCACATGCTTGCGTGTTGTGTGTGGACATTCTGGTTTTTACATGGTTTTACAGGAGAACACTTATGGTACATCCGGCCGGTTAGTGTCAGGGGCTCGAGTGTTGTGACAGGGGAGTTAAACTAGGAGCCATTGTTGCGTCACACACTTCTTAACATTATATATGGATGTGCCTATCCAGGAGAGTACACATTTAAAGATGTACTGTGTGTCTTGCGTCGGTCTTTCCTGTGCCATGTCTTAAAGGGATAGTTCACCCAAAAATGAAAATTCTGACATCATGTACTCACCCTTATGTTGTTCCAAACCAGTATGACATTCTTTCTTCTTTTGAACACAAAGATAAATGTATTAAATAATTAATATAATGTTGTCTTGAACACATTTTGTGAATTGGATCAACTGTTTCATTGAAAAGATTCAATTAAATGATTCATGATTCATTCATGAATGAGTTTATTGATGAACCAGACATCTCTGTCATAAACATGACAATAGGAGCTAGAGTAGATTTTCAATTAAAAACACGTTTTTTTTCAACAAATTATATAGACCAATTTTATGTTACTTTTTGCTTCAGTCTCTATTTATTTCAACTGCATGCCAAACAGCGATCAAAAAACTTTATCTAAATATCAATCTAGAAATATTCAATCTATATATCAATCTAGAATATCTAGAAAGAAATTATTGTGGATTCCATGGAAAAAAAGTCATACAGGGTTGAAATTACATAAGGGTGAGTAAAAGATGACTGAATTCTCAATTATTTTTGAAATATGACTAATTTTTGAAATATATTTCCAATTATTACTAGAATTACATTAGAACTATATTCCATAATTATTATCATTATTGTATTATTTATTGCACTGCATATCAATTTTGATTAAGAATAAAAAAAAAAGAAAAGAAAATAGATTTGCTGTTGAAAGGGAATCAAAGGACAGAAAAAGGGAATATTGCTCCTAAAACATGTATGAGTGTCTGTCCTACAGTGTAAATGACAGTAAAAAAAAAAAAAAAGAGAGAGCCCATTTCACACATATATATTTATAAAAATATTTATATATATATATAATGATTTCATGATAAAGAAAGTGTGAAGGAAATCTGTCATTTCCAGTGCAGAGAAATTTGATAAATCTGTCTGCTTCCCAATACACTACAAAACAATCACAGTCACAATGACCTCAGCTTATAAACAATGACATTTAATTGTAGACATCAATACTATGCTATCTGTTTTGCCTTCCTTTAACCCATGAAAGAAAGCCACAGAAACTCACAGCAGTTGTTGGGTTTCAATGTATCCAGAGAGCCTCGAAAGGGCAGCTGGAGTTGTTTATTCACACGCATAATGAGAAAGTAGATTATCTGCATCTGATTATTCCATCGTTTCATCCATTTTATGATTCAATGAGTCACGTTATTTTATTGATTGAGTCTACAGTTGACATTTGAGTGGTGTATTAAAATTTAAAGATTGTGTCGTTTATGCAGTGATTTTATGACGGCCGATGGCAGCAGGGTTTGGTCGGCACTAGCAGAGCCCAGTGAGGAGTTCCCGGCACATGCAGCCCATATGGGAGGGCTGAGGTTCAATTCCCTGCTTTCCGAAGGTCTCTGAGTCATCTAGAGGGCTCTCTACAACTTGTTTTTTGGTTGAGAGGTGAAAAGAGGTATGTCAGGGGTTTAGCGAACATGTAGCGTTTATCTGGTACCTGTCACTTAGGGCTAAAGTTGCTCCAGTAACAGTATATATTTTATAACAAATGGGCGGAAGAGTGAATGTTTTATCCAGGCGGCTGTGATCTGTGTAATTCCACTCCAGAACCTACGCTCCCAGGAGCCTAAATCTGTCTGTCCGAAGACCCCAACGAGCCTGGTGTCTGCAAACCCTTAGGGAATACGGAGGAAATCTTGGATGTTGAGATTTAACGGTTGCCCAAATTTGGCCTCGGTCCAGATTTGATATTAGTCCGGCCTCAGAAACTGTGAAGTGGCCTCATATCAGGCAGAGAGAAACCAGATGCTGTCATTCTCAAAGCAGCTCAAGGCTTCTGGCAACTGCAACGGATTCTGGTTCAGCCTCGATGTCCGACCCTGTCTGCTCTGTGCCGGCTTGATATACAAGTGACCATAGTCTGGGTCTCCACTTTCTCTAGCATTTCCAATTGCGTTTCAAAGCAGAAAAGCAAATTTCAGGCTTACTGACAATTTTAAAACACAATACTTGGACAAATCAACCACCAGCTACACGTTCTTTACTGCTAGGCTAACGTAAAATATACCCTACCACAGCAGAGCCAGACAGCTAAAGCCAAGCCTCCTAATCTCCCCGTGGACGTGATGTCAAAGATCGCTGCTCGTAAACTGGGCTTATTGCAGTTCTTTATAGCAATGAATGTGTCATATTTATTACTATTGTTTTGTCTGTTCCATTTTAATTTGTTTCCTATTAAAGAAATATGAATAGTCGTCGGTGCCTATGACACAGGTTTGACATCATGGTTTTTGGTTACGAGTCACTTGAGGACCAATGACAACTGATGTTACTGATGTCCAAGCTGTGACACAGGTGCCCTATTTTTAGTGTTGGGCAAGCTACTCAAAAATGTAGCTAGTTAGGCTACTCTATAAAATTAGTTAAGCTAAGCTGAAAGCTGCCCTTCAGAGAAAGTAACTAGTTACACTGCAAGTTACATGGAGAAAATAACTTGATACATTGAATTTAACAATACCATTTATGCGTGTAATTTTTTTCTTTCATAAAAACAAAAAACATCACACACACATACACATAGAGAGAGAGACAGACAGGAGTGAGTGAGTGAGTGATTCATTTAGACTGGAACTGCTTTGATCAATTAAAATGCACTTAAAAGAACTGATTCAAAATTGTCATTCATTACTCGAATTCCTTGTTCTAAAGTGATGACAGAATACAGCACACAGGTCTTTAATTCTGAGATATCAAGAAAATTGTAGCGTTGTACACGGCTTTTCAAAGAAATAGCTTCAATACCAAAAAGCTTCACATTTTATTTAAAAAAACAACAACTGAGAAATGTAGTTACACTTTTATGGTGCCTTTATGTCCTTTTTGGAGCTTGAAAGTACAGAGGTTCTATGAATAGTCATTGTGTGGGGAAAAACATGGGAAAGTTTTGTGAGAGGGGTAGGTTTAGGGGTAGGGGTAGGGTAAGGGGATAGAACATGCAGTTTGCACAGTATAAAAACCATTATTTCTATGGAATGCCCCCACGAAAAAAGTATGTGTGGGTTTAACTTCAGACTATTATGAGGATTAATATGCAATGATTTTTTATTTTTTAATTAAGATTTTAATTAACATTTCAGCTCAGCTCAATGCAACATTAACTGACAGCAAGATTCTGTGTATAACAGTAATACTGTGGCTCATTAGTTTTTGACAAGGTGACTAAATCTGGACTCAGTTCCTTGCCTTGTTAGACAATGGAGACACACAGCATTAGCTTTCATGGCAGCCTATGGACTGAGATGAACCTCTCTGTAGAGATGAATATCTATCTACACCTTCAACACTGCTGTGCTGCCAACACCAGCTATATATATATATATATTCAAGATAAAGTGCCCTGATGGTGTCAAGTAATATTCACGGAATCTCTCGAGTCTAAGAATTATACGCATTCTTAACGTATATGAATGTGGCTCCTGACACGAGCAATGCAATAAATGGACATAACCGGATTGCTCATGCAAATTAATATTAAAGATGCATTTATTCACTAATCACTTGGTAATGTATCAGCTGAGAGGGAGTGAAGCTGGATTTCATCCTAATGACCAATGTTTCATTTCCTTCGCAAAGCTCTCCTTTCAGTGTTGACCCTTTACACACAAGCAAGTCATCAAAGCAGCAAAACAGTGACCGACCGAGGCCAAGAAAAACTCAGAGACGCCCAAATAATTCACTGACATCCTCCCTAAAGTGTAAAATGCTCCTGCAGAGTAATGTCCTCCTCTTAAAACAGTGGGGACATGGTTTGGCTCTTTTGGCGCTAGCAGGTGAAGCGTTTGGGTTTGATGGAGCTGAAACAATATAGCAGCGGAGGTGCTGTAACTCATTTTTGTGAACACAGGCCTTATCACACAATGCGTGAATTTTCACCACAACAAGATTTTAAAATTAAACATCCTAGTGGACCTCTTCACAAACAGTGCTAAAGAAATA
Source organism: Sinocyclocheilus grahami (assembly GCF_001515645.1). NCBI lineage: Eukaryota > Metazoa > Chordata > Actinopteri > Cypriniformes > Cyprinidae > Sinocyclocheilus > Sinocyclocheilus grahami. The sequence continues at coordinate 831,445 of NW_015505285.1, read as the reverse complement.
AATAAATAAAATCGCCAACCAATAAAAAAAAGCTACAACCATCGGATCTCATTTGAATTTACACACACATTTCTGTATTGGTTGGATGTATGTATGGATGTATTGACAATATCTTAAAGGGTTAGTTCACCCAAAAATGAAAACTATGTAATTAATTACTCACCCTCATGTAATTCCAAGCCAGTAAGACCTTCGTTCATCTTCAGAACACAAATTAAGATATATTTGATGCAATCCAAGAGCTCTCTGACCCTTCATAGACAGCAAAGAGTTGTTGAATAAAGTTGCACAGAACATAAATGTAAAGTAAAAATTAAGTGCGTAAATAAATGGGACATCTTATTTAATCAATCAATCAATCAATCAGTCAAAACAATTGATTCAGTATATGTTCTTTTTCCTTCATCACACTTCTGTGAAGTATATTAAATTTAGAATTAGTGTGGCAGCAACTCTGTGATTGAATATCCATTTTTAAAGGCTTAAAAAGTTTAAATGAAACCTATGTTACTAACATGGCAAACTGGCCAAACAAAACACAAGGAAATACAATAAAACAAGAAAAACAACTGACAGATTCTTTCCAAAAGTGATGCATGGGAGGGCAGAATCAGATTGCAGTTGTTAGTTGTATTACATAAACGCTTTACGTTTATCTGAATCTGTGAATCCCATGATGTGTATCTTGTGTTCAGCATAATTTATTCTGCTAAAAGCCTTATATTGGATTAGCTTTATGTTTTTATTCTTGGTCACAATAGAGGTACACTTACAGATTTGTGTCCAGAAGTAAATACTGGTCACGATATTGAGATCTCTTTCCCATTTATCAATTATAAATGATACGGTGAGGTCAGGATTTTGAATAATTTAATTTTGAATAGTTGGGATGCGCTTGCCAATTTGCTGATATATTCCAGCAGTGAGGAAAACTGTAGGGGGTGTTTAATTTATTGATTTTGGCTTTAATTACACTTTTTGTTAGGATATACTGTAGATATTGTTCTTTCCCAGTGCCAAACCTCTGGATTAACTCCTGAAAGACACAAATCAAAATAGTGCAAGTGACTTTAACTCCTTTTAATTGTTTATTCATAAAATAATACATTAGGGGGAAAAAAGTTTCAATAATACGATGACACTCCAGTTTTAATAAGTCACATTCATCTTGATCTTTACTGTAAAACTGATCTTAGCTGCCCTTATTTTGTGTTGGGTCTAATTGTTAATTTTCTACTTTCAGTTCTGATCCTTAACCTGTATTTTTCTCCAAGGCTTGACACAGTGGCTAGTGGCCATTACTGTCAATCTTCCATAAGGTCAAAGAATTACTGACAGCACACCATCCTAAAGTACAATAATTTTACTGTGCATAATAACATAGCAACTTATACAGTATTTACAACATAGGTTTTCACTAGCTGTGCAGAATGGTGACATCTTGATACAGGTATGCTAATGATGTTAAACCAATTTGATGTGTCTGACCCCAGTGTAAAGTCTCTAAGCATTCAAATGGTACCAAATAATGAGGAAACTTCCTTCAGTGGTCAACAAAGACATTTTATAGGATAAAGACCGCCGTTAAGCTACAAACATATGGAAAACCACTCAAGGGTTACTTCGCTAACACACAATGAAGCTGAGGAGAAGAGAGGGTGGAGTTTAGGGTCAAAATGATGGGAAACGTTCAATGTTCCTGTTCACTAACTGCTGACTGTACCGGGGAACCACCGCCTGGAAGGGCTAATAGCATTTCTTCACTTACACTGATCGACTGAGTCAGTGAATGGATCAGAGTCTGTGCCTCCATTACATTTTGGCTCTTGAACCCAGAGTGTATGTTCAAGCACAACTACATGAAAAGAATGAAAAGTGACTTTAATGGGCCTGTATATATTGATATAGGCGAATACACAATAACAAAACATTTGGCATAAAAGAAAAGAATCCGCAGGGCCTGTATTTCCGCAACAATCATGAGTATCCTGCATTAAGAACTTGACAAAAATACAAAAATAAAACCTTAAAGCATTCAAACCCAATTCTAAGTAAAAGGCTTATTTGCCTCAAGTAAATGACCAATATTATATGTTTAACATGTTTACTTTGAAATAACTTTTACAGCGAATCCTTACCTTTGTAAATGACTAAATATATATATTTTTAAAACTTGTCTAAAATCTCCAATTAGTAGAAGTACCTGTCATTCAAATTTGCACCAAAACGAGTATTTTAAGGCAATTTTCCTTTACAAAACACTTATATTCTACATGACACCAAAAGCCTGTGAGGACATCTCAATTTACAGCTAAGGGCCTGAATTCAACAGGGTTTACAGAGGTTACAGAGGTTTCATTGAGTCATTAGGATGCTATGACAACACTTTCCCTCTTATTTCATGTGTTTAATTTGGTTGGTTCAAGTTCCTTTCCCTCCTCCACTTGTATATGGCTCCCCGGAGAGAAACAAGCAACTCTCTGAGAAAAGAGATGGGAGAAAGGGAGGAACACTGCGATCTCCTGCAGAGATGTTGGATCAAGTCTTCGTGTTATTCTCTTTCCTCAGGTGAATAAGGGTCCAGAGTTGATGTTCTGTCTTCTGCCTTAAACTCATGTGAAAGTGCTCCACTCTCTGTCTCCGCAATACAGTCAGTCAATCTGTTATTGAAATCTAGGTTTACCTTGACCATGCAGTTTCTATGAAAAATGCCCAGCCAAGTTGACCACATCATTAGTATTACCTGTGGAATGGTGGAATCATTTCTGAATGGAAGTGCCTTTTGTGGTATTATTAGCCAGCTCAGACATCTTTCTTCCTGCCACTGGGCAACAACTGGGCAAACGGCCCTCACTCTTTTAAAATGACAGCTCATTTTTCCTTTCAACTGTCAGGAGCTTTTTCCCCCACAGTCTGGTGTTTCTTCTCCTTGTTGGCAAGTTGACGACGCCTAGTTTTACCAAATCCGGGATATGCATTAGTTTCCGTTTTCGTAATGCTTATATCGTATCTTAGCAATTATTAATGACAATATTAATGACTTCGAAGAATAACCTGATCACTTCTCCAGCAGTGGAAGAATCCCAAGAGCAGCGCAATGACCTCTGAGAACTCTGGGAAACAGTGTTCACTGGTAATGTTCTAGTCATTGCCACAACATTCATTATTCCTTGGGAGGGAATGGCGTACAAGACGGCGGAACACTCTGAATGGCAAATTTGCCTCCAGGGAGCTGAAGGTCTGCCAAGCCGTTACCCGTAGCTGAGTGCGTGTGCCCTCGGTGCAATCAGTCTCTGTCGATCCAGTCATCCGAGTGATGGATGCGTTGACGCTGACACTAACTGCAAAGAAAAAGGAAACCTTCTGTTCTTCAGTGACTCATGTCATCGCTCTTCTCTGTCTGTTTACTCATGAGACGTCCCCTATAAAAAAACAGCTTTAGTACACCAGAGTCGCTGAGGGTAGAGCTGGCAGGAGTCATTAGCATGTGGGTGGTGGTAATATTAATAGACACCTCTCTTAGTGTACGGGTCTGTTTGAGTTTCAGTGGCAAAGTAAACCAAACATACCTTACATATAATGCCACTCTCATATTGAACCACCGGTCGCCTTTGAAGTGTTTATCCGAGTCTGAAGTAGAAGAGGACTCTCGTCTGGCCTCTGTGACGAGTGTTGGGATTTACTACAGTGCTTAGAAATCATTTCCAGGGAGCGGAGAACATAATGGACTTAAAGTACCCTGTGTGTTTACTGGAGGATTCCAGCATCTGATGAAGGATTCAGTTCAGAAAGAATTAACGATATGCTTTACACAATCCGAGTTAATTTCCATTTGATTGTATGGAAGACAGCTTGGAATAAAATATTTATCATAGCATCGTACACGGTGGGTAAATATGACGTGTGCACCCGTTGTTGATATTAAAGTGATGGTTCACCCAAATGTGAAAATGTTGTCATTGTTTACTCGCCCTCACGTAGTTCCAATCACATATAATGTTCTTTTTTTCCGAGAAACATAAAAAGTAAATCAACATCAAGCTCTTGCACTGAAAAGAGGGATGCCTAACATCCCATTTGGTGTTTGACCAAAGAAATATATAGAAATCATATGGGGCTAGAACAATAAGAGGGTGAGCAAATCATGACTTTATTTTATTTTATTTTTTGGATAACACTCATTGCTAGACCATGTTTACAGTGGCTTCAGCCATCCATCTTTCATCTCAGCCCCTCTAAAACTCTATAATTAACTCAGCTGTCAACAGTCTAAAAATCTGTGATTATGTGATCTTTCTTCACGTTTGCTGAAAACAGCGGCTTCAGTAGGATATCTGAGGATATTTCCCTTACTACTCATCTTTTTGATGTTATTGTGAATGATTCATCAGTGCATAAGCTCCTGTGAAACTACAGGCTTCTCTCTGGTGGCATATGCCAGACTTCCCCAATCATTTAGTCTGCTTAAATTCTTAAATTTGACCTCAAACTCGCATTCAGATATGCCTCTATTCAATCAACAACCGACAATAACCAAGTCCCTGTCCTGTATTTTGTCTTTTTCGGGATGAGAGGAAGAAAGAAAGGGACAGAATAAAGAAACTGAGGAGAACACAGAATATTGATTGGATCGTCTGGGGTTTCGATCAGAGCTGATATAACAATCTGGTCTAGACTGAGCACATCAAAAGATATTCACAGTTTATCAATGCTCCTGAATTCATTTCCTTTTCACACAGTCCTCACACTTAAATGCTGTAGGCACACACATGGCACAGAAGTTATAATTTGTATGATAAAACCATTACAAGTTTCTACAGGAAATAATCACACTCTCACACTGAAGCCCCTCTCTTCTATGAGAATTAAGGAGAATACATGTGGGGTCTCACAGATTCATGCTGATATTAGACAAGTGACAAAAATCAAGCAGACAGCGCAGTGAAAGAAATCCACTGTCTGGACTGTATCCTTTTACTGACCTGAGAGCAGAAGATAACGCAGCATCATCACCGCACAGCTCTGAGATTCCCAAGCTGGGAAAAGTCAAAACACACTTAAACAATTTGTGTATGCATGTTTATCTTTGCGTGTCATTAATCCAGAAAATGAAGCATATGAGAGACTGGGGGCAATTACAACAGGGTACAATTTGTAACACTAAATTTCTTCAATTACAAATAAGCCACAGTGATGACACTTATTCAACACATGCTCAGTAGAGATATCTATCTGTTTGAGAAAATGCTTCACTTGGTGAGTGAAACTAGATATCGAAAGATGTTATTTTCTGATAACACTTCTGTTCTGCAAGATTTTATGCCTGAGGTCAAGGCAATTGTAAGAATAAAACTGAACTTAAAAGAATACACTTATACGTGCAAGCTGATTTAAAGTAAAACTTTAAATAAATATTTTACTAAAAAGTACACCTAAGCAGACTTTTTAAAATTATATTATATTGTCTGCAAGTAGTTATTTTAAATATACTTCTAAGATTTGAAGTACAGTACACTACAAGTGCACATTAAATATAATTAAGCACACTTCCATTTAACAAGGGTATACTTTAGTAAAACTTGCTTCAGACTTACTGTAGACTTTTGTTTTAAATGGACATTATTTTAAAAACAACTCAAATAAAGTAAATATTGAATCAATTATTATTACTTAATTGTGTGCTTTTATTTAAACTAAAACCGATCGCAAGTGTTACAGTTGACGAAATGGGTGTGATTATAACCCTCTGACCTCTTTATTAAATTCATCCCATTATAAGCCTATTAATGTAGTTACTTTTTGGAACATAGTAATGTTTCTTACACCAAAAGATGGAAGGTAGATTTGCTGTAATCTGTGAGTTATGAAGGAAAATGTTACAATTGCCCCCAATCTCCCCTACTTAATGTTAGTTACTTCCCTTCTATGTCTCGCCATTTCTCCCTTCTGCTTTGATGTCTTCAGAGACGCAGCTTTCCCATTAGGTGTCGTCGATCAGAGTTCTAACAGGAGACAATCTGTGTAAAACGGAAGGTCAGGACAATCCATATTCCCTGTGCTATGAGGTTCTAAAATAAGAGCTTTTATCCTGAATCACCGATAGCGGAATATTTTCCCTTCGCTCTGTCCAAGGCTCTTAGATATTTCCTATTTATGAGTTCCATCTGAAAACGCATAAATGTCACAAATGGTTGATTTCACCAATCAGACCTAAAGTAAATAAAGCCCAAAAGTTCAAACTGAACTGAAAACACACTAATAGGAGGTGGCATGGCGTGCCAAAGCACATGGCATAGAGAGAGAGAGGCACTTTCTTCTGATGTGTATGTGTGTTGGAGCACATGTTCTCTGTGAGTGGTCGGGAGTGTGTTTATGAATGTCTGTTTGTGCCCCAGTGTTTGGATGAGTGTGTTTATTCGTGTTTGTGTGTGTCTGAGTGTTAGTATGAGTGTGTTTATGTGCAGAATGCTTTTATGCTAGTGTGTGTGTGCACGTTTTCGCTCAGATCCCAAAGGGACTGTCTTCGATTTCCCTATTAAAGATAAAGCAGGAACAGTTTAATGCCTGAAAGGTGCAGATGGTAAGGATTTTGTCCTGGCCACTCGAATAAACCAGTCAGGTTTGAATTTCCTGACAAGGAGTGCTGGGATAGGACGGTGTCCTTCTAGTGCCCTCCCCACGCAGCTCTCGGCCCAATCGCCGCTAGATCCAAGCATCGGGGCCCAGCTTGGCAGGAACTAAGGGGCTAATGAAATAAAACAGCCGTCATGGCAGCTGAAATTTGCACATCCGACATTATTCATGGATCAATGTCCAAGAGAGACGAGTATTTACTGTGCCTATTCCTTGTTAAAAATGTGCGCTGTACCTTCCAGTTGTGTATTTTGAACAGAACGTACCGTTAGATCAGCCTCAATTCGATAATATGCATCAGAAGCTTGACGACAGGGGCTAAACTGAACTTTCAAGCTTACAAGTTTTTATGTACTGACTCACTGGGGTCTTTGAACTGTGTTGCTACTGTAGACAATGACAAGACATTCATTCATTAACCAAAGCAGCTAAAACTTCATCCAACGCAAAGATGCTTTGATGTGACTGCAGCATACAAACACACACATGCCGTGTAACCACGAGACCACGCTAGAGACCAAAAACGAAACAAACGCTTTCAGAATGCTCCATCTTCTTGTTATGAAATTCCTTCGCCGTCATGTTTTCTAAAGTAAACCAACCCCGGGCTGGGCGATTGGTTCATCAGTCATGTCACTGTCATGCACTGTTTTTTCCTGGCAGGTTGGTCGCTGTTGTCTACCCAACCTCCTGTATGTGGACAAACTCCATCTGCTGAAAAATATGTTTCAAACAACGGACGGTTGTAAGGAGCAGCGCACGGCCTACAGAATCACAGCTTTTGGAAACAGGACACCCACAACGAAAAACAAACACCCAATGCCTCAGAGGGATATCAGTTGCATCTTTATATCTTCTTTTTTTCCTCATTCTGTATTCTCTCTCTTTCCACTGACAGGCATGCAAGTGTTTAGGAGAAGCCACAAGGGCTGAATGTAGCCCTGAAGCTGCCCTCCCGTAGAGAAAGAGAGAGAGAAAAGGCTCTATTCCTCCCACTGTTTGCTTGTGTGTATTCCTGCTCCATTACCTTCTCATGGGTAAGAGAGGGAGATAATAGAGGCTGAAAAAGAAGGGAAAGAAAGAACAGCCCTGTGAGATTTCGGCCTGATTTCCTGCTCATCCTCCAGGCTGAAGAAAAATCAGCTTTGATCAAACTCTCACTCATATACAAAGGATTGAACCCTAAACCTTTGATTACATGTGCCACAAAGGAATTATAAACCCGTTTAGTCCCAACGCTCTTCTGCAGAAATCCTCCCGCTGACCACTTTTATAAACAGATTTCTGAGATGGACATGTAGCAAGTTCTCTTCTCATTAGCTGGCCAGTTCCAATCGCTATAGGCTATGTACCATTAAGGTACAATGTTACTTTGATATATGTATTACTGAATGATTACCATATCCATATACTGCACAATCAAATCACATTACACGCACTCACACAGTGTTGGGAAGGTTACTTTAGAAATGTAATAGGTTAAAGATTACAAGATACTCTATTTAAAATGCAATAAGTAGTGTAACTATTTCAATTAATTTCTTAAAGTAATGTAAATGATTAAATTTGATTACTTTTCACATTTAAACCAGGCAGCGTTAACCTAACACTGATTACTGTTATTTCAAAATCCTTCATCACTTGAATTAAGATTCTAATAATTACATTTTAAAGCAAAGCCACCACAAAATCAGACTTAAACACTTTTTTGTTTTACTTTGAGATCGTTCTAAAGTTAAATACTGATTTAAAATCATAAGATATAGTTTAATAGATATGCTGTTTTTTAAATCAAATCTTTCAGCTATGACAGGAAACACTGGCATCTAACAATGCCTTGGGGAAAAAACATTTAATCTGAATAAAATAAAGCATATACATAAACCCAAATAAAAAATAAAACAGCTCTTGAATAAGCATGTGTCCTAAACACCTGAAACACTGGTATCAGTCAATGCATTTTGGGAAATCTGTGTGTGAAAATATTCAGTAACCCCCTTTGTAATCATTTACATTTTTATAAGAAACTAATTTAATTACACATTTCTTTTCTCAGTAACTGTAACAGATTACAGCTACATTTATTTTGTAATTAAATTATGTAACTCTGTTACATGTAACTAGTTACTCCACAACACCGCACACACACATACATGTGTGTGTAATTGATTCCTGCAATGACAAAGCAGCCTTTACTCCAGTCTTCAGTGTCACATGAAATCATTCCAATATACTGATCTGGAGCCCAAGAAACATTTCTTATTATCATATGATGAAAACAGTTTTTGCTGCTTAATATTTCTGTGGAAACTGTGATTCACTACCATTCACAAGTTTTGGGTCTGTAAGATTTTTAAATACTTTTAATAATAATTGTAATACTTTCATGTAGCCAGGACACATTAAATTGATAAAAAATAACAGTACATTTACAATGTTACAAAATATTTATATTTCAAATAAATACTGTTATCTTAAAAACTGTACAAAAATGAAAACTGTAGATATTACAACAAAAAAAAACATTGAGTTCCATAGTTTTACCCTAGAATGCCATGGTCAGTACACACAGAGATGTAGTTGAGAGTGTGTGTTTGTAAGGCAGCACTCCAGTTCAGCAGCATGTGGGGGGTGCTGTGATCGGTTGCCAAGCACAGCACAGAGAAGGAAGCTCCATAGCGACAGGCCAACTGCGGTGTGTTGCCTCCAGCTGGGCCGTGTCACACTATGTGTATGTATGAGAGTTTGAGTGTGTTTGTTCGTGTGCATCTCTACGTGTGTCTATTTTCTGTGGTGCTCTAGCTGGTTGTGCACTCTGGAGGGGCCCGTGTTACATGGACCACAGACACCAGAGCCTCGGGTCACTGCTGGGACAGTGTCGTGTGTGTGTGTGTGTGTGTGTGTGAGCGATGAGTGATTTTGCAGAGTAGGCTTCTTTTGCTCTGCTGTTACAGATGACCGGGCCATCGAGCAGTGTGTTGGGATCTACAAATGTGTTCAAAAAATGTGTGTGTGCTCTTGTCCATCATTAAAGGGAAAGTTCATGCTAAAAGGACAGTTCTGTCAGTATTTACTCACTCTCATCTCGTTTCCAACCTGTATGACTTACTATAAAAGTAGCCCAGGCTGAGATTCATGTGAAAAAGTAGAAATTCAGTTATTATTAAAGTAAGTCAGACATACATGTTTGAGATGGAGCAAATAATGCCAAATATGTCCTTTTTGGCTCAACTGCCCCTTTAAATTTTGACTTGAGATGTTTTTAATTATACAGTAGCAGACTTGTCTAAAATAACAGACACAGGTCAAAGGTCAAAGTCTATATGGGGGAAACTCCATCTCACTGGGTCAACTCATTATGAACCTACTGGCAACAAATATGTCCTCTTGAGATTTTGCGTATGTTTGCGGGTAATGCTCCAAGCCAAAAGCATTATCCCTTATCTGAGTGAGACGTTTGGTCAACAGAACCAGAATCTTTCTCTAAACATAAGTGAGAATATCAGTGCTCCCTTTGTTTGTTCAACCATAATATGTTACTCTTACTCTGGTATAAAACTCCTGATAAAGCTCACTATCAGTGTGGCCGATGGGAATTCAACCTTGTGTCTCATTTCCATATTAAAGCAAAGGTTACGTGCTAGGCATGCGATGTGCTGGCAAAACTTAAAAGACTGACAGACTGAAATCAGAAAACTACTCAAAAAGTGATATCTATGATACTGGTTATTTGTTCTATCCATTCTGTCTCTATCACTCTGGCTCTAGCCTCTCTTCCCCTATAGTGAATACAGATATATAAGAGAGCAAATTAAGCTGTTTTTATTGGCTACAATCCAGTGAGCATTTTTCAGCAGCAGACCATGGCCTCCATCAGTACAGTTAAAGCACTGGCCACCAGGGGGCACTGTTGGTGCTGTCCCTCTAACAGAATGTCATTGAATCTTTTTAGAAGGCAGGTCTAAAATGAGTCTGCACACACACACACACACACACACACACACACACACACACACACACAAGAAATACTTTTGTGTTAAGAACAGACTCAAATTTAAGTCACTATTAACTGAAAATCTTGAGATTTTCCCTCTTGGCGTGTTCATGAGAGACACAGCAATGTTTGATTTGTGAACAAATTGTTCTTTTAAGTCAGATCTTTTTCGATAAATCTGTTTATGTGATTCATAAAACCGATCTGATTGATTTGCTCACAAATGGTGCAATCACATTTGTAAAATTTTAGTGAAGTTTTGCAGGAAAAAATGGTCCCACTGTCCATTGCAAATTCAAGAGAAAAACTTGAACATGAGTGAAATCAGCTCTCCCCCTTACATGAAACTCCTAGTCGAACAGATTCCTATTTAAATGACTGAATATCACCCACAAACTTTCACAGAACAACAGTTAGTGACCACACATTAATCTGTTCATTTAGTCTGTTCTTCACGCGAACTAATCATAAGACTTCAGAAGATTTGAAATACAGTGTCTGAGTCATACGGACAGTATCACAAACTTAATGGTGCCTTTGTGTCGTTTTGATGCTTGAAAGCTCCATACTCCAATTGTTGAAACTGCATGGAAAAGACTGACCAGTAAATAACTCAAAATTGATGCTGAAAAGAAAGTCATACAAATTTGGAATAAGTTGAGGATGAGTAAATGATTACTGTTAGTTATGCCAATTCTTTAAAGACTCTTCTAATGAAGTTTGGTTAGAGTGTAAAAAGAAAAATTAAGAGGAGAGAGAGACAGAAAGAGAAAGTAAGAGAGAGAAAGAGTGTGCGTATGTGCAAGGGGTGAAATGGAGTTTTATGGAGTTGGCTGAGGGAAAAAGATGCTGGTTGGTGAGGTTTTATGTGGTGTGTTCTGGGTACCAGCGAGGTCAGAGCCCAGCGCTGTTTTCATTCAAACAGCAGCGCCAGCACACACCACAATTGTGCTGATGATGTAATGAGCGGAAGCCGATGCTCTTGCGTGTTTTGGTCTGTTTTTAACGACATTATTTACATTTATATTTCTGTCAGATGGAAGTGAAGTTGGAAACTATTGGAACTATTCAACAAAAAGAGTCTTTCACAACAGTGCATGATCTGGTAATGGTGATGTATTGACATTACACATAATCAAACACCAAGACAATATCCATCAAACAGGGCCAGGCAGTTTGTTGACAGACCTTATCGGCAATCTTAAGGACAGCCATTCAGCAGCTCGTTGAACATCGCCCCCTCACCAGAGATCTAAAACAGAACCGTTCTCCATCCAGAGAAATACAACAAAGCCCTTTTTTTTGCCATAGTCAAATAATCGTAGTTCTTTGAAGATGTAACAAAACGTGTGCATTTACAGAGCCATAACCAGCGTGGTTTCTCCTACCAAACATACTTCATCCCCCTCCCCCACTCTGGGCAGCACGGCTGCTTTCTCACCCCTGTAAAAACTGGAGAGGTCTTGATTTTTATATTTTTTAATTGCGCAGCAGAATGCTTTGAAAGATGCCGTCGCATGATTAAAATAAAGTCATATTCGCAGTTCTGTGGTTGTGAGTCTGGAAGGTAAAAAGCCATTATGAGGAATGCAGCTTGGCCAGGGAGGCAGTGTTTTCCTGCTGGGACGCTGCAGGGAGAGATTTGGGGCCTCTGGCATTATGGGGGTCCTTTGAGTGAGCATTTAGTACACGTTCTGCCATAATCTTGTTATGGTGCCACAGAGGCTAATATTCAGCTTGCTGCAGTCGCTCTTGCTGCTTTAACGCATTCATCAAGAATGCGTGTGATTTTTTTTTTTCACATGTGAAACGTGCTCCAAACCCCCACAGAGAAGCAGTTGGACCTTAAAGACTCTCTGATGCACAGCCAGAAGCTGCTAATGGCTCTGTTCACAACAGCGCGATATTTCATACACGACAGAGTGAATGACAAAAGAAGTGCTACGCAGAACCAATGCTCTAAGATGCTTGTAAAATGATAAGGGAGGAACAGTTCAAGGGTCAAGGTTTGGCTTGTTAATATAGTCCAGTTAGATAATTGCAGATGGCATACACTATTCTGCATCTATTTGACAGCCATAAAAAAATCAAACCATCCATCCACCTCTCAATCTACGTATATATACTATGGTTCAACAGTTGTTAAGATTTAAAAAAAAATGTTTTTAAAAGAAGTTTACACTCACCAATACATTTATTTGATTAAAAAACATTAGTAAAAACAGTTATACTGTATTATTACAATTTAAAATAAGTTACATGCATAAGCTGAGTTGATTGGGTAAAAAAAACAGTTGGCCTTTGCCCAGGATTGGTGCTTCTGAGCTTGAGTTTCAGAGCAACACCCCTCAACTAAAACCCTCCAGAGAGCTGGAGATCAGGGTGTTTCTCACTCGTAAAAAATGTGAGACAATAAAGTGGCAAAGCATTCGGCACAGTAAAGCCAAACCAGCGTACAGCCAGAGAAACCAAATCAAGTCCAGTTTAAAGAAACAGACTGTCAACTTAATTTGGTGGTTTGACTCCCATTTGAACAAACAGTTCTCGAAAATCTCAAATGTTGTTTGTAACTAAAATGCATAACCAGAAATGTCTATTTGAGCGGTTGCATTTCAAACAATTATGACATGTCTTAAATTGGTTTATAAGAAAGCAACATAAGCGGTAGACACATTTGTCCTTAGAGCTTCAGCTCCTCTTTTCTCTCGCTCTCTCTTTACATCGGTTGCCTGGGTGATGTCATTTAGCACATAGCTGAGTGATGGATGTGAGAGATAATGTGTATTAAGTATGTCCAGCTCCTTGGAAAAATGAAAAAGAGAAAAGAAAAGGAAAGAGAAAAAATGGAGAGCGAACGTTTGAACCACAGCCCAACAGGATGAGGAAAGTCCCTGCATAGCGTCAACACTAGCCCTCCTGAAATGGACCATGTCACTGTGGCTGTACAAAACATAGCACACCACAACATGGGAAATGAGCAGAAGAAAAGAGTCAGAATAGGAGAGACTCCATCCCTGAAACTGTCGTTTAGCATTTATTAGCCATATCTGTCATGTAAGAGGAAAGGAGAACATAAGCTGTCTTTTTATTTGTTAGATTTGTGTTGGCAGAGGTCAGAGGTTAAAAGAGCTTCGTCTCCTCTGGTATTTTTTCCTGTTTCCAATCACTTAAACTCTAAGCAGAAAAACCATAAAACAGCGGAAAAGAGCTAGTTTTGTGACATTTGGTTATATGTGTGTTTAAGTCGATGATAAAGCATAAGAGCACATGTTAAGAGTCTCTACACATGTGCAGCTCTTAATATTCATCAAAAGCTTTATCAGTGACAGATTGTAAATAAAGAGGCTATATAGAAGAACATTATTTCAACACCTACACATGTCCATGGGATGGAAATCGGCCCCCACGGTTAGTATTTTGCCATTAGCTAGTTACAACAGTGTCTAAATACAATGTCTGATGTAAAGGCACTTTAGAGACCCTAATAAAGACCAAAATTTACAGCAACGTCAACCTGGAATATAACAACAAGAGGCCACAACATAAGCAATGGGATCAGCCTTTAGTAATGGAACAAGAAATCTGCTATGTTATCATTTAGAGTCGAGTTCACTGACCCTCAGAAAAGTTTCAGAAATACAGGTAAATAGTCAATGCATTTTACATGTATTTGGCTTCAGATCAAACATTTAATTTAAGATAGAGTCAATGAACTGGGTTATGAAACTGAACCACTCAGAACAACTGAGCACCTGAGAATCTGAGGATATTTCATTATGACATAGGCCCTTATCAGATAGACTTCACTCTGCCTGCAATAACCATCACTAAGACTAAGCATAAACTGTCTCCAACAGAGCAAAGACAGAGAAAGTCATTAAAAGAGAGAGATTTACACACCCACACACCTGTCTTAAAATCCTTGTGGTATAAAATCTGTCAAAAGTTTGGAGAAAGCCAAGGGGAGAGCCAGACTGGTTGTCTGCTTCTGATAGTGAAAATGTATTATTGTGTGTGTATGTACTATATGAAAGAGAGCAAAAAAAAGAAAAAGAGTTAGAAATGTTGTAAAAACATGCCGTGTAAAAAAATTCTGTAAAGGCCAGCAATGTATTCCTCCAAATAAGAGACTCATTTGTCTGCAGCAGTGTAACATCTGCATTTCATATTGAAAACAAAAAAGAAACTGACCAAATTCAGCCATTGACCACTAATGATTCAAATCTGAATCAGCAGCACTGGCAACATAAATACATCAGGACATATTTCAAAGGACAGTCTTCCCACAAACCATCAGACTCTTCGCCCAACAACTGACCCAGAGCTAAGCCACACCCACTAACTTACTCTTGCTAATTTGGTCAAACTTTCCTGCTAACACTTTCTATGCTTCTGACAAACATGGAAGGTATTAAATAACAGTGGGCGAACATACATCATACAGAGATTAGCTTCAGAAAAGATGCAAATGCTTACAGTGATGAACGAAAGCAACTTATTATTATTACAAGCAAATTAATTTAACCATACTATAAAATACTCATTAGGGTCTGTAAACCCCTTATTTATGGAATCATTAACAAAAACATAAATTAATACAAAAATGTAATATTAAAAATAATAATTTAAACATTCAAGAGATATTTCGCATGTAAAAAAAGAAAATATTAAATCACATTTTTATCATTATTTTAACAAATAAGGATAACAACAACTATTCATAATAATAATAATAATTTTTAATATTATTTGAATTTATAATTTGTATAATACTATGATATTTAATTTGATTGATTATTTATATAATACTATAATTATTATATAAATAATAAATCTCAATTGTAATCCCCCGTGGTGTCTTCGGTCACAATCTGTAAATCCTGCAATATTTACTCATCTTTTTGGATCATTTCAGCAAAATTCCTTACATCCAAACACTTAGGACATAAATAGATTTAACCAAAACATCCTACCTATCCAGCCCGCCACTTTTACATATTTGCAATCAAATGTCACTGTTGCCTTCCCATACCTAGCTCTGACAGCATTTCATGTAAACAGGAGATATGGACATGAATTTACACTGAGCCCCGAGCTTGAGGGCTCTCAGTCACTGTTTTATGTCGCACACTGTGTAAAACGTCCCGTTGCTGTAATTCAGTTCTGTTTGACTTCAGCAAAACTGGCTACTCGGCTTTGAGGAGACGCCCCACGTGTTTTTCCCGTGGCCAGTTGGCAGAGCTGTGGTGGTGGGGAGGACGGGACCTGCTCTTAAATAGTCCCTGATCACAAAGCTGTTTTTTTACTGCAAGGTTGGATGCCGTTCAGTGGTGAAGCAGCAGCCTAGAAATGTACCAGCGATGGTTTTGGAGCCGTCCCAACGCACCTGCAAGCTACCCCGTGGGCTCCGCTCTCCCTCTCTCCTAATCCTGCTTACTCCCTCTCTTTGTTTAAGAACTATGAGGTCATTAACTGGACACGTTTGCATTGTTAAAGGACAGCAATGCATGCGCTGATTATAACATCTGCCCGAGAAAGAGAACGAGAGAAACTGCATCACATATAAGAATTGAACAAGGTTTGTTTCAGGAATTCAAAAACGTGGCAACATGGCTCTAACGCCTGCAGTCGCTGGTAATTGCCATATTTACTTAAATAACAAACAGCTGTCTCATTAACAGAGACATAGTAAATGTGCTCTTTGGCAAGTCGTTGTGTACCATGGCAGACTTACACAATGACCGCATCATTTACATGACATAAAAGTTATCAGTAGCAGACATTTATTTATTGCTGTGATACTAGGAGTTTTCGGAGGAAAAAACAGTTACATTTATGAAATATTGCAGCTGACGCTACTAGTCAAAAACATTCCAAACATTCTGAGATTCTAGATGGCGCGATTTATTCTACAGTCTCTAGATATTATGAGATCAATTCTGCTGTGTTCTCTTAAAGGGATAGTTCACCCAAAAATGTTCCAAAGCCATATGACTTTTATTCTCCAAAACAAAACAAAACGAGACATAGACTTTACTGATCCCTCTTTTCAACGCAAACTACTGGAGATGCTTAAAAAAGACACAAAAAAGTATCGGTCCATATTACACATCAAATCATAACCCAGGTTAAAAAAAAAGTACACTTCCATAATGTACTTAAAGTGCTCTATTTTTGCATACTAATTTTGTACTTAATATACTAAAAATGATTCTTTAGTACTTCTTAAGATAAACTTAAGATCATCTAAGTGTACTCAACTGTGCTATTTTGGGACACCATGAATATGAACTAAAACGTGCTTTTAACATATTATCTCTGTATTTAAAAAATAAAATAAGAAAAATAGAGCAGAACTCAAGATTTGTTGGTGAATAACAATTTCAGTTTATTCCTTATACAAAGTTATAACGTGACCTTAGATAATTTTGGAAACTTTTATGACTCTTTTATGAGGCTTTTATATCATTTTTGAAGCTTCTGTCCCTGTAAATAGTAACCGTATGGAACAATGTTGGAAAAATCCAGGGAATAAAATCCAAAATGTCCCATTTTTGTGTTCCATGGAAGAATCACATACGGTTTTGGAACAACAAACCATGACTATTAGTTTAAGACATACCTATTATATCTCTTTAAAATCCCACTATCCTGTCTGTATTTGTGTCACTAGTCAAGCTACACAAGGGAACTCTGTACATGAGAACGCATGGAACAAGCCACTTCAGAAGGATCTACAATAGCAGTGCCATTGACTGGTGGTGCTCATTGTTGCTGTACCACTGACAGGCACTATTTTCCAGGTTGTAATCACCATGAGGTCCTTCAGCTTTAAAAGCCTAATTTTTAACATTTTCAAATGTACTTTTAATCCTCAAGTGTGGTCTTTAAATAACCAAAACCTCTTCACTGTATAGTCACTTCTGATCACTTCTCCAATGGCGACCCTCACCCCCACATGCATCTCAAACCAGCTCTACTTCACTGCTCTGCGGAAAAAAAGGCCCCTACACAGCAGTTAATTGGCTTCACTAACTCTCTCTGTGGCTTTCGTTCGTTCTGAACACAGATTTATGTCACATTTCTGCACTGGGTTGTAAGAGATTTCCATGACCATATGGGAGAATAAGTTAAAACACTGACAAATCACCAGGACAAACACCCACCTTTGAGGTAATTGTTGGTGTTGGATGGCAGAGTCCGTCAGAAATGGTTTACGGGATTATGGAGTAGCCTGCGGAGTAGCTGTGCTAGCTTTGGATGCTCTTCTATTGCTTCAATATATCATATCATGAGTACATAAAATATAAATCACATGTAAAAATGTCAACAACAGAATCAACAATAAAATTAATTACAATTTTATATATATATATACACGGGATTATGGAGTAATTATGAATAATATTATATATATATATATATATATATATATATATATATATATATATATATATATA
>NW_015505285.1:800165-813343 GCF_001515645.1 Sinocyclocheilus grahami | reverse complement strand
TATATATATATATAGATATGCACTTTTGTAACACTACATGTCCAATTAATTCATACTAATATATAATAATAAATCAATACAAAAATATTCATGACTAAGAAAATATTTGTTGTTGTTGTAAAAACACATTGCCAAAAACACTATGAAGAAAGAAGGAGGTGATTGAGAAATGGAGAGGAGGATGAGCGCTGTACAAACAGAGCGAGAGATAAAGCAGAGAGTATGGATGAGTGTGGAGAGGAGGAAGTCATCTTTGCTCTGTGTGTTCATTTTGAGCAGGTGACTCACTGAGGGGAGAGAGAAGTGCTGGGCCGTACCGAGGGCAAGCGGACAGGCAGAAGGGATGGAGTAACCTCATCCTTGGAGTAACCTCATCCTGTGGTATTGATTTCCATGGAATGTAAATGGAATCAGGTCTGACCAGGAAGGAACGTAGTGAGTGGCGGAGAAACCATGGAGATCATGACCTCTAGGGTCAGAAGAGAGGTTAGAGGAGATAGTGGGATGCCATACAGATTTGTAAACAATATTCGAGTGTCACATAGTGCATAGTACAGATGGCAGTGTTTGATTTAGAAGGGGACTAGAGTTCAAGTCAAAACCCACCACCCAAGTTGTCACTAAAATCATATTTATAGGGGTACTAAGATGAAAAATGAAGGAAAAGAGTCTAGAATTAGCTGTCCAGTATGATGTGCATTTGCCCATACTAATTATCTCTTTTCTCCAGTCCGGGACTGAACACTGAAGACCAAAGACCCTGGAAAACAGACGAGGAGGAGAAGAGTGGAAAGAGAAATAGAGAAAGATGAGCTTTTGCATCAAGAGAATAGGAATTTTCCCTCTCCTCTGCTTTGGCTGTCCAGAGCCAGGCACTATTATGAGCACCTCCACGAAGGATGTGAGCAGGGAGGGCTGCGGATGCACTTCACATTGTTTCTCCTCCTGGGGAAGATCATGCTTCTCATCTGTTTGACAGCAGGCTTGACCTCATTTTCAGGTCAGCATAGAAAGGAGAGAGTGAGTGTTTGGAGGTCTCCGGGAGGCCCAGGAGAGTTTTGTCCCCAACTGCTTACTGGACTAAAAGCTCTGCAGATGAAGGAAAGGACTTAAAACGACTCATCTCTGGCAGCTCATCAGCATTTGACAGATCAGCAAGACTTCTGCAGGCCAGATTTGACACCAAACAAATTCCTAAGAGTATTCTTGGACGGACCTGTCATTATAATGCATGTATACTTGCTAATTGGAGGTTCTAGTGAATTGAGATCAACCTAGGAAACAGAAGACGTGGAACTTTTAGTTTGTGCTCAAAGAGATGGCAGAGTCACAAATTTGCAGCTCAACTGTATTAGTGCAACAAAAATAAAAATACTTGACAATATTTGGGATGTGAATCTCTGGGAAGAATGTAACAATTCCTGTGCCATATAATGGTTCTGGTTTCATAGCGGTTCCATGAACAATTATTTTAGTACTTTTATGAAATATATATAATATTTAGGAAATAAACATTAACAAGTGATGAGATCAACATTTTATTTAAATAAAATTAGGAAATCTAAATTTCATGCAAAAGTCATTTACAGGCTAAACATTTATTTTTGGTCTTTTGAGGCAGCATAATTAGCCTTAAATATTAAACAAAGTATTAAATGTTTTAAAAACATCAAATAAACAACAAGAAATGTACTCTTGGATTCAGCAAAGAGGCATGACAGTAAAGACATTTGTAATGTTACAAAAGATTTCCATTTGAAATAAATGCTATTCTTTTGAACTTTCAACTCATCAAAGATTCCTGAAAAAAAAGCATCACGGAATGCACAAAAATATTATGTAGCACGGCTGTTTTCAACATTGATAATAAGAAATGTGTCTTGAGCATCAAATAAGCATTTATTTTCTATCTTTCTATATTTTCTTTTCTATCACAAGAATAAATTAACTTTCATAATATATTAAAGCAGAAATTAGTTATTTTAAATTGCAATAATATTTCAGAAGGATATTACTTCTTTTTCTGTATTTTTGATCAAATATATGCAGCCTTGATGAGCATAAGTGTCTTCTTCCAGAAACAAACTTTACCACTCCCAAACATTAAAACAGTTGTCTACATAGCAATATACTGAGGATGAAAGAAAAATGGATGGATAGGTGGATGAATGGATAAAATCAATCAATGGCAGTCATGGCAGACCATAAAACTGATACCAAAAATTATTACATAACGCTATGATATATTTAGTGATGGGTACTCAATTCCCAGTCAATTTATTTTTGAAATCTTCCATGCTGTGCTGTAATTCCCTGTTAAATGTATTAACAGGCAGGTATGGGGTAGTCGGAAAACATACTGTTTACACAGTCCCTAAGGAGAGGAGTTATGCTCTTCCTCTTTCAAAGCTCAGAAATGCTTCATTAATGCTGTCAATGGTGTGGGCTACAGCAGAGAAATCAGACACAATACATTCATTCCCTTATTCCTGGCACCAAGCAACCTATGGCCACAGTCCCACATATACCTTATAGAGCAGCACTTAATGTAGCAGAAAAGAGAAAGAGAAAAAGAGGAGTGAGGAAAAACAGCAGAGATTAATGAGAGCAAAAACATTGCAGGGATGGGCTCTGAATGGATGCAGTCATAGGTCAGAGTCTTCAGTAATAAGACACTTACATCCTCCCGTCAGCATGAACCAGAGCCAAGATACAGCAGGAGGGAAGAGGATGCATGAGCTTCTGTTTAGATGATAGTTTCCAAGGAGACAACATTAAAAATGATAGGGGAGGATGATGGTCGGACTAAGAGAAATGACACCCAGGCAGGAAGTCAGAATGAGAAGTTTCATTAAAAGTGCATTTGTTTAATTCCATTAGGATTAGCAAGCTTCTCAGAGACACTAATAAATGACAGGCAGAGTTTGTGAATCGCCCTGCAGTTGAATAGGAAAACCGCTGTTATCTAGGACCTGTCACGGTGTTTGGACTATGAATGAGGTTGAAGATTTAATGAGGCTAATGAGGCATTGAGAACGCTCTTTTTTTTTCCAGATCCAATCGAGCACATCATTGCTGTCTTATGATTCGCTCATTATCATTTTTTTAGTGAGCTTTAATTTTAAGTGCTCTACATACCATTCAATGAAAAAAGTGTCAACATTTGAAGGTTCTGTTCTATTATTTATTCTATATCCACGGCACAAGTTAAAAAATTCAACATCAAGCAGAAATCTATGGCCTACTCAAACTGTGTCACAGATGGGTGCTTCTAGTGTTGACAGCTTCGTTGATTATAATGAGAACGATTTACTTTTGGCACATTGTGCCATGACACATGCATCCTGTGAGAGCAGGGTGTAATTATAGGTTGTTTACATTTGCCAAGAAACAATGCAATCAAGGTTGTGCACCATTCAGGAGTGAGCTGAGAATGCTTTTTAACTGAGGTAGCAAACAGGATGTTGAAGTGAAATTAAATTTAAAGGGGGTCAATTGGATGCCCATTTTCAACAAGTTGATATGATTCTTTAGGGTCTTAATGAAAAGTCTATAACATACTTTGGTTAAAATTTCTCAATGGTAGTGTAAAACAACACCCTTTTTACCTTGTCAAAACAGCTCTGTTCACAGCGACCCATTTCGGTGCATGTCCCTTTAAATGCTAATGAGCTCTGTTCACCCCACCCCTCTCTTCCGTGGGGTGACCTGAGAGACTGTAAATTTTAGCAGCGGAACTTGCTAACTAGTACATTTTTAGGAAAGGTGATATGTAAAGATTCATTTAAAAAAAACTTACTTCTTCTGGAGGTGAATCTGGATCACGAATGATTCGCGTGAACATAGATGCATTTAGGTAGATCAGGGGTGCATTTCCATCAAAAAACAAAAGTAATCCACTGTGTCTTCAGCGTCTCAGATGTCGGGAGTAAGTGATGACTGCTATGTTCATATCTTGTCTACCCCTGCTCTGGCGTCGAAACAATGGCGAACTGTTGACAGCTCACTCAGGGCGGGTCTACGTTAAAACGGCCGTGTTCATCAATACTCATGGGAGGGGCCTGTGCAGAACTACATCACTCTGCCAAGAATCTCAGAACAGCCAGATCTGAGAAAGTGATTATTATTATTATAAGAAAAAAAAAACATTTTTAGATTTTTAGCATTATATGGTGGATGTGTACACACACTGCCAACACACATTTATGTTCAAACACCATGTAAAAGTGAATTTTGCATCCGATGACCCCTTTAAGAAAGTAGAATTAACATTTACAGAAAGAGGAAACATCATCAAGAGAAATTCTGAATGACAGTTTGACAAAGCCTTGATAATTGTTTGAAATGTTACCAATGGAAACTTCATTAACTCAAATCACAACATACATCTTTTTATTTAACAAATTTATTGACAAGGGTGGAGGAAAACTTTATTTCCCACAATGCCATTACCCGTTGAACAGCAATTCAGTAAATTCAACTTCCTGTGTGGTCAGTTCACAACAAATTTACACTCAAGAAATGAAATTCTAGCCAACGCCTAATTCTAAGAAAATAAACCAATTTGCAAACAATAGCTATTCTAAATGAAAAAATTTTTCAGCAGAGAACAAGTCTCTCTACAGAAATTCACTTCATGTTACTGAAGCCTGCAGGAGCTGATCAAAAGAGAAGCTGAGAACATCTAAAAGAGTCCAACAGGACAGAGTCCAAAAGGTACAACACTGGAGGCCACGGTAATGAACTCTCTATTCTTAACCCATACAGCAGTTTCCTGCTCCAGACTACGAATAATGCAGGTAAATCAGATTCAGTTCCAACTCTGGTCCCTGAAGCCTCATATTCATGCTCTAACTCATGGTGTGCTTTTGTAGCTTTATGACTGCACCACTTGTAATGTACATTACCCTAGCACAGGATAACCAGTATTTCCCCTGAGAAGCGGGCTGGAGACTCAGTACCGAAGCGGCTCATAATGGACCCTCTGGCTAAATCTTCACTGGAGGAGAACGTGTCAGAGATGCAGGCTGGAACCGCAGAAGGCCACAAGGACAAAAGGGCTGAGGTAAGAGAGATGTCAGGGCGACTCCCCGATGATAAAACTCTCAGGAAGCAGAGACTAAAATAAGCTGATGTGGGCGTAGGGGTGAGGTGAAAAATCGGTGGATGTGAATAATTTGGAGCAATGTTTCAGGATCGGATGGGAAATGCAGCCAAAAGCGCAATTTTTATCTCTAGTGTGAAGCTGAACGATTAAGACTATAAAAGTTTTGCTACAGTCGAGTTGGATTTTGAATAAAACAAAGGCAGGTCATTGTCAGCGGAAAAAGGTCTAACGGTGCAGTTCAGCAGTCTGGTCTCAACATGTCCAAATGCAACAATAAAATGACAAACATGAACCGTTACTTCAAAAAGCTTGCTAAAACATGTCAAGTCAAACATTCGCAATATACTAGAATCAGAAACCTAGCTATTTTTAACCACATTTAATGTGTCTGTTCCAAACACAGTCTTGTGATTTGCCAAAAGATTGAGAACTGGGAATTTGCTCCAATGGGTAAGATAAGGAGAAAGGTCCAGCAGTGCAAAAGCTGTCATAATGTTTGTTTCTGAGTGGTTTCATAAGCTCAGTCATCTCAGCATGATGCTTATGTCTGTTCATAGCATTAATTCAGGATACCAGGGTCTCAAAGGACACCCCATATACAAACTACAGGTGAAAATACAAGTTCCAGAACACTTCCCTGCTGCACTGAGCAGCCCAAATGCACTTTTTCCTCACAGAGATATGTCAAAAAAGACTAAAGATTACATTTTCCAGAGTCCTATCACCATCAATCAATATTATTTTAGTGTCCTATAAGAAAAGCATCAGAAAGCAAAACTATGTTACAGCGTATCATTAGGTCTTCCAGTCCAGGTTTAATGTCACAAGCAGCTGTCATCGTGTTTTATGACTTTGCTTATATTTGAAAGATGTGTAATTGTATAATGACCCTCAAATGCCCCATAAGGGTGAGAAACCCCAGAGCTGCATGGCCCGCAAGCGCACCACTAAATTTACTCTGGCAGACACCGCTCAGATTCTGCTGTAAACACTCTCACCGCGTCTCTGTGCCTTCATTGGCTGCTGTTAGTATCCCAAGGCAAAGCCCAGACGTTCTCTGCTTTGAGTTTGGCAGTTCTGGTGAAATTCTGTTCATGCCTTTGCAGCTTCACCTGAGAAACATGACAGTGACTAATTCCCAAAGGTCTGGCTGCTTATCATCCACAATTAACCTTCCTTCAAGCTTCAGAAAACTAATTTCTTAATAAACATAAACAACACCAATCAGTTGAACGAGCAATACAAGATGGCTATTAAAAATGAAAAAAAAATTATGCATTCCCCATATGGTTGCAATCAACCATCAAAATCTGAGGAAAGGTCCGTTTTCCATTACTGAAACGCAGCAAGGCCACGGGTGCTGAAGGAAGAGCGGAGAGGAGGTTTGGCTGGGAATGGGACGCCATGGCAGGCTGACATCCTCTCAGTGCTCAACGCTCATTTGGACCTAACCGGTCCCTCTGTGGTAACTACTACTGTGCGAGTTGAAACTGGAGTCAGGGAAAGAGAGAGAGAAAGAAAGAAAGAAAGAGAGAGCAAATGAACTGGTAATGCCTCCACCAGCCTGGCAGACGAAAAGATGTTGGAAGTTTTATGATTTCGCTTTGGTGTTGATTTACAGTAAATGGGCGTCAAGGCTGTCACTGCAGATTACAGGCTGGATATGGAGAACATTTCAAAAAGATGAAATGCACCAACTTGCACCTCTGTAAACCTAAACAGTTCAGATTTTTAAAAGGATTTTCGTGTCATACCAATACATCTTATGCAAAGGTTAAATAACATGTAGATGCCTCCAATTTGAGAACGCGCTCGCTCTCAAAAAGGATCTCACAGCCCACCCAAAAATGACAATTCTGTCACCTTTTACTCATCATTATGTTGTTTCAATTCTGTTTGGATTTCTTTCTTCTGCTGAACATTCAGAAGATATTTTGAAGAATGTTTTTTGACTGGACTATCCCAAACAGAGCAAGAGGTAGACCCTACACATGCTGTGTGAAGGCTGCTGGGAGGAGTGTCATAAAAATAGTGTAGAGGAATTCATGAGCCAGAGAGAGTGTGACACCATTGTAATGAGAAAGCCAGAAGTATGTATCACATGCATTGTGAAGTGGGCTGCAGAAAAGTGGCACTATTACTGAGAACTCCATCAAAGAGTGAACATGAGAAAGAGAGGGGGTTTTATGAGAAGATGTGGTTTAGATGACTGTTAAAAAAAATTGCACCTAAAGATAAAGAAAATAAGTAGTTGGCAGTCTGTTGGACTTTGGGTGAAGGTTAAAGGATTAGTTCACATAGAAGTGAAAACAGTGTTATTATTTACTCCAAATTACTCTTAAACCAGACTTCCTTTTTTCATGGAACACAAAATTTAAATAATTTTAAATAATAACATTTTAAATAATTACAATGGATGGAAACTTGATCTTTTCCTTCAAAAAAGATGCAAAAGCACCATAAAAAGAATCCGTCTGGCATCTTCTGAAGGCATACAATAGCTTTGAGTGAGGAACAGGCTGAAATTTGAAAGACTTTATTTCACTTAAAATTCTGACATTCGCCTCTGACAGAAGTAATGATTCTTTGGAGTCAGACCTTTTCAATGAATCAGTTGATCTTGTTCACCAAATGATTTGTTCATGAATCATACTGAACCATTTCTCAAATTCAACTCACTGACTGAATGATCAGGTTGCAGATGTTAACAGCTCACTGAAGGAGAAGATTATTAATAATGACTTAAACTGTTCTTATCACAAAGCTATCACATAACTTAAGACTTGGGAAACGTTGAAAGTCATATGGATCACTTTTATGGTGCGTTTTTGTTCTTTTTGAAGCTCGAAAGCCTCATCAGAACTAGAGTAATTGCATGGAAGAGTGACTGTTGCAATTCTTCAAAATTTCTCCTTTTGTGCTCCACAGAAGAAAGAAGTTCACACAAGTTTGTAACAACATGAGGATGAGGAAACAATGAAAAGTTTATTTTTTGTGCAAACTCTCCTTTTAAGTAAGGTCCATACATCTCTGGCTTTTGTTACGAAACAGTCAACAGCTTTGAACTGGTTTCATTCTTGCTGTAAACTTCAAGTGTAAGTACTCAAACAAATCCATGTACAAATGTCTTATGAAAAAGACTACATATCTGCATGTTAGCTTATCTGTTCCTCTGTACAGCATTCCCTCTCTCTGATTCGATTTCTGCTGCTGGTTTCCTCAGTCCTGCTTAGTTTAACTCAGCCTGCATTACCTCGTACACTGAACAGCTCTCACCATGTAGCTGTGTGTCCTGACAGGGTGAAAAATGGTAATACAGAAATTAATGGTTAACATGTGTTCTCCCCTCTCTCTGCACAGCTCCCAAACCTTCCATATATACATGCTCTGTCCCTTAGCTGGGTCTTGAGCTTTAAGGACCGAGCCAGGAAGGTAAAGCTACACTGTAATCAAATATCACTTTGAGACAAGCAGTTCCACATTAGACTCATCACCATTAGAAATGGCAGAGATGACGTAATCCGACATGGGACGGACCTCCAGTCTATCATTCTTCAGGTAGTCTTGAAAAGCTAAACAGAGGAGAGGATTCTGTAAGAAAACCGTCCCATAACAGTGATAGATTTAACTTTGCCAAACTAAACAGTTCTGATAGTAACCATGGTATGGTAACAATGCCATAACAAATGACCTAGCATGGATATGGCTACACTCTGAATAGAACTAGCAGGACTGATGATTTTGCAAATAATTAATCTTTGAAGCCACAAGAATATGACAGTTTCTTTGATTAGATTTTTAAAAAATGCAACTAAAGGCCAAATTAAGAATAAATGGCCAGGTGAGACTAGTTGTTCTTCCTAACTATATCAATACTAATTTCACTGCAAAAAAAAAACAGTTATAATGTTGCCTCTGCTGAGAGACCTTGTACAGCGACTCTTGTACAGCGACTCTTGGTAGGGAAAAATGAAATCCAAGACAAGTTCAAGTGAACGATTCATGGAAACAGCAAGCTACCAAAGGAGTTTTATGTCTCTTGGTGAGTCAAAATTTGGTAGATTTGCAAAAAAAAAAATGAATCCAGATATTTGATAGTTTCTTCCAGTGACTCTGTGGCTCTCTCGGTCACCTTTTACTTCGAATTTACAGCCAACTTCTCAAATGCTCCAGAAAACATTTCCATATGTCACATGACTGTTAAAACAAATAAACCACCTGATCTTTAGCTCTGACATGAACTGTTACATAGTTTTTCTTTCTCTAAATGTCTTGTTTTAGCTTACGCCCATATGTGAACTTACTAACGTAGTTTACGTCACTTGCACATTTGATGAATGTATTGATGAGAGTAGCTGGTGGATGTATCACTGATTCGAGGCCCCCCTGCAGGTGTGAGTCAGTACGGCCCCGAGCCCTCACAGGAAATTAACCACCACTCATGTGATTACCAGATTATGGCTGATGGACGGATCTAACGGATCATTTTTAAACATCACTTCCTCTACTCCCTAGTTCTCTCTTAAAACAACATCACACAATCACAGTCTGACAGGACAAGCCAATGCGGTCTCAAACATCCTTAAATCCAATTTTTAAATAAATATAGGAGTGTCTTTATTTCTGGAATAAAGGTCTTATTATTTTAAAGCTGTCATCAAGAGATGATGTAAACCTTTCATCAGGTGATCAAATGGAAATCAAACGGAAAATAGCTGGATTATGCAACTACAACAAAAGCTTGGGATCAGTTAGATTTTTAATTATTTTTGAAAGTCGTCTCATTTATTTGATCCAAAATATAGTCAAAACAGTAACACTGCGAAATATTCATATTTTCTGTTTTAACAAAATGACATGTATTCCTTGTGATGGCAATTACTGTCATTACTCCAGTTTTCAGTGTCATATGATCCTTCAGAAATTATTCTAATATTGATTTGGTGCTCAAGAGACATTTCTTATTATCAACATTGAAAAAAGTTGTGCTGTTAATATTTTTGTGGCAATTGTAATACCTTTTTCAAGATGAATAAAAAGCAGAACATTCAAAACAACAGCATTTAATTTTTTTTTTTTTTAACTGTTTAGTATTAGAATATCAGAAATGTGAATCCATAAAATATATAAGGTAAAAAGATTACTCCAAGAAAACCCTTAAAAATGATTTCGCTTTATTAACAAACACACACTCACGGCTATAAAATCTTAGATCCAATTCCAATTCATAAATACGGACTCAAACTATAATGATTATGTTCAACATATTTTAACTTCAAAGATACTGTGGACCCCTGCCTTGATAGTAAAATCCTCAAATTAGTTTCACTGATGTGTTTTAACGACGGTAGGTAATTGACTTTTATGAAAAGACCAGGCAATTGTCCTATTAACATTTCTAACGTTTCCTGTGACGGATAATAGATGAGTTTAATCTGCGAGTGATTAAAGGTCCACCACCTCCATCCTTCCACACTGACAAACCCAAACAGCAAATGTGGAGAAACTGGCAAATCCCAGCAGGGAGTGAACTGAAGGAAATATCATAATTCTGTCGTGATTGAGGTAATGGGCTGCTAGTCTTGTTTCCACATTTTGGCACTATGTAATCGGCTTACAAGCCTGTGCTGGAACCACTTGACTCCCCTCTGTCGGGTGTAGTTGTGGGAATGAGTCGGATTTTGAACATGGGATGATAGGATTCAAAATCCAGATATTTAGACACAATATAATAAAAAAAACACATGGTTTAGACCAGAGATTTAATTGGTTTTGACAAATCTTTATCCAAATCTTTACCCAGCACATTTGCTTAAATAATTTGATAAATGTTTTGTATATTCCACTGAGCTATTTTTATGATATGCTCTACTTTTACTTAATAATAGCTGTCAGTTACATAGAACATAATGAGGTCTGTAGGGCACTAATCATTTACAAAAATTAATTAATGATATCTGCTGTTTATGACAATGCCTGCAATCACCAGTCTGAATAATACTTTTAAAGTAGCTGAATGTGGTTAACTGTTTAATACAGACTCTCTACCTCTCATCAATTTCCTCTCCACTGGCTTTTAAACTTCAGTTCAGAGACATCGCTATATTTAACATATCTTCATTTAGCTCTGGCTACTCTAAAATTTCTGCACTGTTTTGCCAGTCCTAATTACAGCTCAATTATGCAGCTGGAGGTTCTGTGAAAAGCAGACATTATGCAGGCCACTGACCCAGCTCCTCTGGGCCCTGCATGTGCCCTGATACGGCCGATCCATCACCGGGCCTGCCAAGGGACTCTTCAAAAGGGTCTGCCATGCTCAGGTAGGCTTAGAGGTAGAAAAGTCATATAAATTATAACTTTAATATTCACAGAACACAGTAAGGACCTTCTGGACGAACACCATGTCAACGAGGATGGCCATCACTGTTGTGGTGTAGGCAGTGTTCTGACTGCGAAATCACAAAATTGTAAAGGCTCAGCTCATGAATATTAATTAGGTCATGCAGGCACAATTTAATGAAATCTTCTACTGCTTTAATAAGGTGGATCAAAACAGTTTAAACAGTATTTTTTTATATGAAAGTTGTATTTTTTTAAATGCTTGTACAAAAGCCAACACTGCATAAGATAAGACTTTTATAAAGTATATCTTGAGAAAAATAAAATAATTAAATAAAAAGGAATACACTTCAAAAATTGTTTCCTAATAAGCTTTATTAGTTAAAACATCCTGAATAAGTGTACAGTATATTCTCTTACTGCACCAACAGATTTTATTTATTTTAATTTGAACAAGTAAAAATCTGACAGTGCAAGTGCAAAATATACTTGTTTTTTTTTAATCCAAAACTAATTAGGGAAAAAGTGTAGAACCTATTTTACGCCAAATTTTAAGTGAGGGTGACAAAATAATCTATGTAAAATTTCAAATGTCCACCGTTCCCTCCATAAACGACATGCATGGTAAAAGTAAAATGCTCACAGAACAGTTTTTGTAATTAATTTTTTGAAAAGCTTTAGAGGTTCTGTCAGGTGTTCACAGAACACCACTGACACGGAATAGAATAAATATTATGCCACGGTGATTGCACAAGTATTGCATTTTAGAATGCTTCTACTCTCATTAATTAAAAGGCAAAGCCTGAACTCGGTTAACGATCCTCTGGAGTGCTGTTTATTAATGCCGGTGTTTTCTCAACGCAACATCTTGCCATTTTGGCAGTAATTGTAAATTTGCGTCCAGGCAGCTGTGTCCTTTAGTGTGGAGAACATGCATCACTTCTGCTGCTACTCTATGACTAGCTATAATTCTGTTGTAATGAAAGGATATCTAACTGACATAAAGACATTAGCGATTGAGGGGTCTATTTTTGGATAACTCTCCTTCGTACAAAACCTCAACAAGTGTAACGAATAGTTGCCATATAGGTCTACTGACAGATATACTGTTGTCTGATGGTTATGTTCACTTATGCTATATGACTGGCAGCAAATTCTGTAAATATTGGCTTCATGAAAGCTTGTCAAGGATCATCAATAATATGAGCCATTTTAGAATGCGATCTTTAAACAAAGTACAGTCAAAGTTCTAATTAAGTTTTCATCCTTTGACAATTTATTGACCATTTAGGACAATCCTGGCTCCAAATGGTGCAACACAAATGCAAACTTATCAAGATAATGGTCATTATCATAACTCCACTTTCTATAGTCTTCCAGTCAGTCATTTTGTACGTCTCATCTGTACTGTAAAGCGTGCGGTATATATGCACCACTGTGCAGGGGTCCTATACAGGGGATCCTTTGGAAGGCCTGGTCCCCCTGGCCCACACTGAAACGTATTATAATAAACATGCCAAGCCCTGTTCTCGGCTCTCCTGCACCCAGCCAGAGACAACACGACTCCTCATCTTTGCTCCAACAATGGCATTAGACTGTCAGAGACACTTTCAAACTGCCCTGATACACGGCCAACTGCTCCATTTAACAATAATTCAACCTCGGGCCAAGTGCACCCAAGCCAAACAGTCATCCTGAGCTGCCTTTGTTTTTCTACAGGTTTTTTTTCTAC
>NW_015505285.1:796087-799928 GCF_001515645.1 Sinocyclocheilus grahami | reverse complement strand
GGGTTTTTTTTTCCGGGGGGGGGGGGGGGTTCTGGTTGCTGTTTATGGTGATTCGGGCTGTTTTTGGATGCAGGTACTTCATTCTGACATCATACTGAGGTAAGACCTTTAACGAACAACAAATAAACCAATTTACATAAAAACATAAGTGGAAGAAAGCTAAATAGCGGCATCTGAGAAGGGGTGGCACATGCAAGGCCATGTTTCAGCATGAGCTGTTACGTGATGCCTTTGTCATTCAGGCATGCAGTAAAAGCATCATAAATGGTTAAGCTGTTGAAATGACATCACCAGATTCCCTCTCTCCCAGAGTTCCATTAGATCAATCAAAGGAAAACCGACCCGTGCTCCTTCTACATTGTGATCAAGCAAAGATTTGACTTTGATTGTGTACAGGCCTTTTGTAATTAAAAAAAAAAAAAAGTTACACACTTCAGAAATGTTGTCCTAGGAAGCCCCTAAAGGGACATAGCGAATAAAAAAAAAAAAGGAAATAAGAGGAAAAGTTACATTGAATTATACATTTTGTGTTCTCTTGCAAAACGTTCACAACGTGAACGCAAACGTAAATGTTCACAAAATATAAGGTGGAAGGAAAAATCATAGTTAAGTGCTTTTGATAATGAACACAAAGCTTCTCTAAGAATGCAATCATTTTTGCAGGGGAACACAAATATTTTGCAAAAAAATGCAAAGTTTCTCTGAGAATAAAATCCAAAACTTTTGCAAGTGAACGTAAAGGCATTTACATTTTTTTTCTTTCTCCTACCTCATATTTTTACTTTCCATTACCATGTCCCTTTAGGGGCTCCGTAGTTTCTTAAGTTTTTGATTTTTTTTAATGTTTTTTTTTTTTTCACACCAATGACAATAACTATTACAATAACAAAAAAGATGTAGTTTTAGCAGAGTCCGCACCACAACTTATAAAGATAATGGCACAGAGGAACAATATCTTTGGAATCACTTTCTAGTTCTTTTCTTGCTGATGAACGACAAAAACAATCTATTCTGCTTGAGCATTTAAAGCAGCAGACAACATAACTGCAGTTTGTGCTTATAATAAAGTGAAGTGTGAAACGTGAAAGTGATGTGACATGTGGCCAAGTATGGTGACCCATACTCGGAATTAGTGCTCTGCATTTAACCCATCCAAAGTGCACACACACAGCAGTGAACACACACACACCGTGAACACACACCCGGAGCAGTGGGCAGCCATTTATGCTGCGGCGCCCGGGGAGCAGTTGGGGGTTTGGTGCCTTGCTCAAGGGCACCTCAGTCGTGGTATTGAAGGTGGAAGAGAGCACTGTACATTCACTCCCCCCACCTACAATCCCTGCCGGTACGAGACTCGAACCCGCAACCTTTGGGTTACGAGTCTGACTCTCTTACCATTAGGCCACAACTCCCCCACATAAACAATGTTATCGTGCACTGGTGTGGACGCTTAATACAGTATAGATATTGTTATAGTTATTATTCTTGGTCAGAACGGGCCTTAAGTATACAGTCTCTAGTACTACTGCAGAAATGTATTTCATTTTAAATTTAAACTAATTTTAATCAAAAATCTACACTGATATTTAAGATATTTTACTGAATTTTTTTTTTAAACTCAGAAACAAAACAATTTTTTGACCTTTTCAATTTCAATAAGCCAAAACAGCTTTTTTTTGTTTTTTGTTTTCACTATTGATCTACAGAAAAGCATAGTAAAGGACCTGCACTGTAAAAAATTATCATGATTTTAACTGTAAACATTTTTAAAAATGCTACGGCAAAAACCTGTTAACTGGTTAACAGTAAGTTTCCTTATAAATGGGGATTAACTGTAATAAACATAACATTACAATGTATTTTTTAACTGTAAAGTTCTGACAACTACAGCTGCCAGGTTTTTTTGTGTAAATTTCGCAGATCTTTTTACAGTAGGGGTGCTTCAGAGAGCACCACAGTTGTCACTTTATAAACAATAACTAACTACTAAAAATTATGAATTTGAGATCATTATAATACACACACACAAAATGGCATGTACACTGTGACCAGAGAAAAAAATTGGACTTCCAAAGCATCCAGGCCTCCAGTTACGGGGTGCGATACTTGCTGTCGGGTTATTGTAAACATAAAGCAGAGCACCCAGGTTTGCCACACCCACAGGATGACCCTGTCAGCCCGCCCGTCTGAGACGACACAGGCGCGTGCTGATGACATCACTGCCTCACACCCTGGTGTCTGTAGGCACAAATCAGCGAAAGCACTTCTCGGCAAACCCCCTGGTCGGGCAGCTGTAAAGGTGTTAGGCAGTTATTCTCCTCCCCCAGCTCTCCTAAACAAATTACCACTCGTAAAAACTGACAGATATGAAACCTGAGATTGAGCAGGAATAGAGTGAGGGGGGAACGCCGCAAACCACATGATGTGTGGGTGTGTGAGGTCTGCTCTGAGCGCTGTGTATGTCTTCCCTTTCATTCAGCACCTCCTCGCTTATCTGAAATCCCTGTCTTTCGAGATATGCCCTCCTGCATTTACATACTATGATAACTACAGCTTTTAAATCTTTACCATTGTTGCTTTGGATTCTAGTCTCCTCTAGTCTCTGTAGTAAATTTCAACTATGCGGAGTTGTATTAACCTTAGGTCTGGCATTGAAACAGCAGTGTGGCGTGTATGTGTGTGTGTGGGGGGGGGTGCTGCATGGGTGAGAAGCTGGGAAAATGTCTACAGACTGGGCTGTGCTTCTAACATGGCGTTGACCCAGCTGAGCCACTGCGGCCCACACAGCAAAGACCTGCGGTCCACTGCAACCCCATTTTGACTCAACCATCATTTTTGCGAAAATGACAACTAATTAAATGTATTTATAAAGCAGACAGTGAGGCAATATTTTCATTGGAGTTACCTGGCAACCAGGGATTGGGCCAGGGTTCTGGACAGGTCGGGGGGAGTCTGGTCAGGCCAAGTGTAGCATTGTGAGGTCATATCTCCAAGTGCTGGCACTAAGGATGGGAATTTTGACTGATGAATGTCGCACAGCCAAACTCAGGGTCCTTTCTGACATCATACCGCATTATGAACCTCCAGAGAAGCGTGTAAGGCTCACACAGCTGCGGGTGCCAGTACAGTAGGAACAGCCATAAGTTTGAGGTCAAAGCAGGGCCATGACTAACTCAACATAATGAAATGTTATACACAGCAGTGGCTATTTCTGTCCATTACTGTTCCATTTAAAATTGTATTACTGGACTATTCTGTGCTTTTAATGTTGCAAGGCAACATGGTAACACTACATTAATAGCATTTATTAATCTTGGTTAATGTTGATTTCTAAAAATAATTTCAGTTTTTCTTTTTTAATAAATCTGCAAAAATGTCAACAATTCTGTGTTTTTCTGTCAATATGGGGTGCTGTGTGTACATTAATGAGGAAAAAAAAATAACTTAAATGATTTTAGCAAATGGCTGCAATATAACAAAGAGTGAAAAATATTAAGGGGGTCTGAATACTTTCCGTACCCACTGTACATAAATAAATTAAACAGAAATATACTAAAATACTTAATACATAACATCACTACAGTTCAAACATTTGGGTTCAGAAATCATTTTATTCAGCAAGATTTCATTTAATTGATCAAAAAGTGACAGTAAAGACATTTATAATGTTACAAAATATTTTTAGTTCAAATAAATGCTGCTCTTTTAAACTTCAAAGAATCAAGGTTTCCACAAAAATATTAAGCAACAATCATTTTCAACACACATATCTATATATATATATATATATATATATATATATATATATATATATATATATGAGCGCGGGACTATACATGTG
>NW_015505285.1:738393-796013 GCF_001515645.1 Sinocyclocheilus grahami | reverse complement strand
TTTAAGCTAAGAAAATGATTGGAGAAGTTTGGCATATGTTCCCGGCAAGAAGTCTGACATTAACACAAAAAATTGAGTTGGCATTTTGATAATAAATTATAAGGTAAATTATAAATATATACTGTATATATATATATATATATATATATTAGTGCTGGGCAGTATACCGGTTCATACCGAATACCGGTGTTTGTTTTTGTTATGATATGAGTTTTTAAAATATCGCAATACTTTTATATCTTTTAATCAACGTTCGGAACGCAACACTGTTTGAGAGGGGTCTCTTTTCACCGTTGCACTGTGGTGAGGGAACAGCTGTATGTGTTACTAAGCGTGAAAGTTCCGAAACTGAAGATGTAGAACTAATAGACGTGATGTCACAGAAGAACTCGTCCACAATATCCACATTGACCGCCACAAATATCCACCGCCCCCAGCTCCCGCATCTCACACACACAAGCGCGACTTCAGCACTATAATTAGCAACTTTCAGACCCTTTTAGCGGCTTTTTTCCCATAGAATATACATACTGACAAACCTAGCAACTTTTTTGGATAAAACTTAGCTATTGTTCAGTTGGAATATGTCACCAGTGCTGCCCCGCGAGCACGAGGTCTGACTCTCCCGGTGCAGTATCTCCTCTCTCGGCGACTGTCCTGTGCAGTGAGTGGCCGAGAAGCAGCACATTCAGTTGGCCGTACCGCAGCCGAATCGTTTCCAAGCACCTGTCGCTTACTGAATGCTTGGAATTATAAATATGAGCATAGTTCGTCTGTTAAAGGGCACCTATTATGCAAAATCCACTTTTACATGGTGTTTGGAAATAAATGTGTGTTGGCAGTGTGTGAACACAACCACCAATGATAAAAATCCACCCATTCCTCATTTTTTAATCCCCATTAAACCAAGTCAGTCGCACTAGGCCTGCCGTTTTGATTCTCATGCAGTGTGACGTCACACTGCATAGGGCTGGGCCAAGGGGGTTGATTGACAGCCATGCATTGCTATAGTTTCCGCCCTCAGCGGTTACGCTGTCCTTAATTTTCTCCGCGCTTGAGCAGCTGTAACGTCAACAATGTCTCACAAGCAATCCCGATGCTCTGTGTTTGGATGTAAGACTGAACATAAGAGTCTTCATTTTCTCCAAACATATGAGCTGCTGAGGACGCTGTGGATTACTTTCCTTTTTCAAGGTAATGCGCCTCAAAATCTTCCTAAATATGTTTATCACTCCAGACTCCTTTGTGAATGTCATGTCATTATATTGTTTAGCTTTTTAACTGTATTTGTGTGTACATTAAGTATTTTTAACTGATCAGCGCCATGCTT
This sequence comes from Sinocyclocheilus grahami, assembly GCF_001515645.1. Taxonomy (NCBI): domain Eukaryota; kingdom Metazoa; phylum Chordata; class Actinopteri; order Cypriniformes; family Cyprinidae; genus Sinocyclocheilus; species Sinocyclocheilus grahami. Next base: position 794,683 of record NW_015505285.1, on the reverse strand, counting down.
GTGAGATTAGTTCACGCCGTTCGTAGCGCGAGATTCGTTCGGTTGTGAGGTCGTGCGGCTCGGTCAATTGTTCTGCACAGGTAACATGTCAGTGCGGCGCGAGCTCTGTAACATCGCGCTGTTTCGTCCCACTTTCAGTGCATTTGGCTTCCCATATGTACGGCTAAACATAGATTATCTCGCTCTGTTATGTTGCTTCTACTGGCTGTTTATTGCTGTAGATATGCAATGCAGAGAGACGTATACACGTATACCCGAGAGATGTATAGCTCTTCTGGAGACGGGGCGGGAATATGCAGCTCATTTGCATTTAAAGCCATAAATTCCAAAACAGCTCTTTTTGAGACACACCCCAAAAATGACATTTTCCAGCAGTTATAATAAATGATCTGTTGGGTATTTTGGGCTGAAACTTCACAGACACATTCTGGGGACACCCAAGATCAATATTACATCTTGTAAAAAGGGGCATAATAGGTGCCCTTTAATATTATGCACTTTTTTGTTTGTTGTTTTATTAGTTTGTAACTCAGACACGGGCAGTGCGCTGCATGAGACAAAAAAGTAATATACTGTAGCCAAAAAAACACCATCTAGCCGCTCTTTAGTGTAGATGCATGTAGATTTTACCAGACGATGTCGCGATTATAAATGAGAGTGACTCCTGGTTTTATGTATTAATGGGTCATGTTTAGTCACTATTTAGTGTGGAATTTTTCTACAATATTCCCTCATCATGATAGTAAAATAGGTCAAAGTCAATCTACTGCAGTTTGTCCTCTCTCAATCAGCAGAAAATGTGGTTAACACATGGTCATGCATGAAAAAAAACCCTGCCATATACCGTGAAACCGGTATAGTTTAGAAAATACCGTGATATATATATAATATCATACATATCAATTAATGCAACATTGGTAAGCATAAGAGATTTATTTTTAAAAATCCTACTGATCCCAAACTTGCCGTACTCAATGGCACTTAAACTTAAAAATTTTAAATTATACATAAATTATATATAATAGTACAGTATAATAGTGCATTTATACCACTCACCTAATATTAATTATTTATTTAATAAATGTTGATGCAAAAATATTTTCTTGTTAGTGCATGATACCCAATATGTATTGGCTATCATATTTTTTATTTTATTTTTATTAAACAAATCATAACAAACCCTTTGGCATTAATACAAATCAAATCAATGAGCAAATAATTTTTTTCAAACATTTCTCTCAAATGACCTTAATAATACATACCATACAGACGATTGCAGGACAGCTCTATTTGAATAAGGTGAAGAGTATATTTGCTTTACCGAAAATTGCAGACACAATACAACCCACTCCCTCAAGATAGCCGCTATTAGTGCATTTGTTTGCTTTGGAAATTTCCAACCCAGTGCAGCGTGACCCCAAGCACATGGCCGATTCTTCACCTGCTAATCACTTATGTCTGCTGCTGAAAAGGTAGCAAAACAATTGCCCTTTCTGGCAGCCGTCCGACAGCATGTGGAGATATGGAACCCTTCCCAAATCTGCACACACTGAGGGCAAGAGAAAGACAGAAGGCAAATGATACAGACTGGCTTTTCACCTCAGGTCACGTCTTTTAGAGTTTGATCAGTGATTGGCAAAAACGCATCTCACGTTACAGATCCCCCACACAAGAAGAAAGGGCAAATAAACAACAACTACTGAGGTGAAAATGGATACATAGACTGAATCACCGGCTTAATTTGTTGGCTCAAATGTTAGTCATTTGTAAATAGGTCTGAAAGCAGCTCTTGAATAGTGCTATAGCAACACAAGGAGCGAGACGTCAACATTCCCGCTCTCTGGGCACTCAAGCTCTACTTTTTCTTATCAATCTGAATGAGGTTGTTATTTCTTGTCCACCCCCTTCTGTGATTCAGAGCTGAAGCTGCTGTATAGCCGTTCATCTGTGTCTCTCTTATCTCCCACACTCCTCCTTCTGTAAACAGACCGAGAACAGCTCAGCCTTTGCTAACACTGATTCACTAGGTCATAGATCTTAGCCGAGGAGTATTTTCTCTCTCTCTCCATCACACACACCCCACTCATCAATCTACCTGTCTTTCACAACACATATTGGTGACTTCATACATTTGGATGATACAAAAATAATATAGAGGTGTTTCATCAACTTTAGCCATTTTTATATATACTGTATATGGGGTTGATTTTAATTTAAACAAACAGGTTTCATTTTCTGCCTTCGGTATTTATCTCTGCTACTTTTTAAACGCTATTTATGATTTTCATTAGTGATGCACCAAAATTTTGGAAACTGAAAACATTCATCCAAAACAGCAACATTTTGTTCACAATTGTTTTGAAGGCCTGAAATCATTGCCCGAGTGACGTTTGGACTCTTTCAAGAACTGTTTCATGCACACAAAAACCACAACAGGTAAACATGTCAATAGTGTGGATGCACTAAAAATGAATAGTAAAATGCAAACTTTGTTCAGCTGAAATATCGAGAGGCAGTTTACTGCTGAAACTTATATTATATTCAGAGCTACACATATGTTTTTTGGTCTGGTTCTCATGAGAGCACCTAGAGATAAATAGTGTAATAATACTACTATATTTTAAAATAAAAAATTTGTATTAAATAAAAATAAAATTATTTTATAGTACACTTAAAAATACAATGCTAATATTTACATTTTAAATTGTTTCCCATTTTGACTCTTTTCTTTCTTTATTTTTTATATGACCTTTTATCATTTTCAAACCTAAAACCAGAAAGATTTTATTTTGGCGGGTTGCCGACAAGTAAGTATATGCACTGCCGGTTTTAGCGCTGCCGAATGAAGCACATCAGTGAATGAAATGTCACAGTTTTATGTTTTGCACCAAAACCGACAGCGTGTAGCTTAAATTTACGTTTTCAGTTCAAATAGAAATCTTATACAGTATTACAGTTAGTTGATCTAAAACGGCAATTGTGCATTAACAGTCATCAACCATGTCGGTGCGCAATAGGCAAATTTCACAACAATCAGAAAATTAATTTCTTTGTAGATGATATAACAGCAACTTGGAAAACAAACAAATCAGAAAAGGTAAGAAGTGATATTTGAGAACAGAGCGTACTAATATAATAGCGGCAGACCCGTAGCGGAACTAACTTTACCCAGCGGTGACGTAACTTCCGTTTGTTGTGAAATTGGCCTAAGCGGTCTGAACTTATTTACCCCTCACATTTTTTATTTTGGTGGCGCATTCGCACCACTTATGTGCACCCCTGATTACATGACATTAATTCCTCCATAACCAAAAATTTGGCAACTAAAGCTTTTCAAAAGTTTCCGTATGTGTGTGTAGACAACAAATCAATATAGCATTTCCAACCAATCAATTTCAAATAATGTGTGTAAATATTATTTAATGGCGTTTATTTTGGATACATAAAATGCTAGCTATGAAATTAGCCTAACAAGACAAAGAAGTCAGACATTTAATTTAAAATAAAATGTAAATGTTGTTTCCATGTCGTTCCATGTCGTTCCCACCGCAAAATGTTATTAAACACAAAACGCCATTTGAGATGTGGAAAATTATGCTGTGGTAGAAATGTTCATGAATTTCAGACAAACGCATGTATATCCACTGTTGGACACTGTCTGCAGACAAATAAACTAGTGAGTGTAAAAAATGTGTGTTTTAAAAGAGTTTATTTTCTAAAAGTCCAAAAGTGCCCATAGTTGGAGAAACACCCATTTACAGACTAAATTCTAACATCTTATATCCTCGACTAAAGGTCTTTAATGAGCGAGCGCAGTACTAAAACAAAACTTTCTGGTCTATTGCTTCGCAAATGAATGTTAAGCAATAAATACAATTTCTTCCATATTTATAAACCCTCTAACTATGCTAAATGAATGCCAAACAGTCTGTTGAAAACCCGTTCCCAAGGACGTTATCTAAACACTGGATTAAATAAGTGTGCGTGGTATTCTGCATCTACTCAGAGAAGACTGTCGGTGGCTCTCTACCAGAACATCACTTAATACTGAGTCATTGTGATTATGCTCTGGCCAGAATCCAGTAATATAATCTTTTGCTTTAGCTGTGAGTCACATAATAATCCCTTTCTCCAATTTTTTGGAAACACAAAAGTTTAAATATTACACTTGATCTCAACACATTGTAAAATGTATCTTCTGGAAGTTGTACGACATTCAATTTTAAATGTACAAAACATTTCACAGTTGAACAACAGGTCAGCATTTTCTCATCGTACTGTACATGCATGTGTATATACTGTGTATTCCTTGGCTTTTTGCAGAACCTCATATTCATATGCCAGTTAATTTGTCATTGAAGTGGCATTACACACAGCCAAAGAAAAGAAACTATGACATCATTATGATATCAAACATCACATGATTTAAATTTCGCTTAAGGAGCACCAACACATTAAGGATAACTGTTAGCATTTGAGAAAAGACATACTAACCACATACACTCTGCAAAGCTTTACAGTGACTTTTACTGTACATACAGTAGTGTATCCCCTAAATTATCAATCTGTGTGTGTATACAGTACAGGAGTAGTAGCCATCTTGTATGCCAACAATTATTTTTGACAAGAGACATATTAACAATTTTAATAAGCACCCGTCAACAGAGATGCTGTGTTTATGTTCTTTAAGCTGCTGCTTTAAACAGCATGCTCTCTGTGAACTGTAATGTATGGGTTAGTCCTTGACCGCAGAGCTGTTGGAAGCAACTACGGTGGAGGGAAACAGACTAGTGTCAAAATTAGCAAATGAGTCACGACACGTAGCTCTGTAAATAACCGAACTCTGTGTGTACAGAACAGGATTAAGTGCTCAGAAGAGGCTGAAGTGTGTACATGGCCCCTGTTACACCGCCAAAACCTTACAAGATCCTGCTTGCATAAACTTATGTATCATTTTGTGCTCAAGGTTGTCATTTATTAAAATGAAATTGTACCATCACTGACAAAATACCCTGTGCCAACCAGAGTATTACTAAAACAAACCTCTTAAGATTTTTATGCAGCTTCAAATGATAATTCTCAGATATAGACAACCAAAACTGCTCCACTCAGATTTCTCAAACTTCCTCTCACCTATCTGTTCCTCTCTGGGTTCTTCATTAAACTGCATCGCTGCGGTTCCCTCTGAGGGGAAAAAAACAGCCAAGTTCATCCTTGAAAACCACAGACATATTTCACTTAGATAACAGTGTTCTTTCCATTTTGAAAAAAGGCCAATCTTACGAAGATCTGAAAAAATACAATGTATACAATGGGGTATGGTTTCCATCCATCAACAACAAAAAATATATTGTGTAAGATGTTGGCACAGTCACAAAAACAGTGGTCTTTGAGTACTTGGCCTCCAAAATGGACCAAAAAAACAAAAACAATGTGCGCTTGGCTCTGTAGACAGACAGCTAAAAGAGCCAAGGCTTGGCAAAAGTTAAACATCAAAGATAGTGATCATCTGTCCACTTTTTGCTACCCAGTGAAATCTACCCTTGGCTTTTATATCAGATCGGCTACATGTGGAAACATGAGGGTCACAGTAGAAATCTTCTTACTATCTCTGCCTTCTCACCTGAGACAACCTGTGCACTCATGATAAAAAGCATGGATTGGGAAAATCTGCAATTGTATTGATTACATTTCTGATCAAATAGTAGTGGATTAAGAAACATGAATCTGTGTGATTTGCCCCATAAAAGTCAGAATGACCTCCTCTCCTAGGTTCACGAAACGGTCGTCCATAAAATGCATTGCTGTTCTGTTGTAAGTAATCGTAAAGATTCCTAAATGCATCTACTTCTGGAAGGCCAAATAAAGTGCTTTTGCTTTCGCCTAGAAACACACAGCGTCTCCCTGACATGGCTGCTTCAACACTAACTGCGGTTACTGAAACCATGCCTTCTTTCTTTGCCTGAACATTTGGGCGGCATTATGCAACTATTTCTACATTGTGAGGTAGATATGTGGGGGCATGTTTAAACGAGCCGTTTTAGGGGGGCGTGGCAGAGTCTTAACTTTGATAAAGAATATCTCTTTGCTTTTGAGACTTTAGTCTTTGCAAATTCAGAGATCTTATCTATGCACAATCTAGGGCTGTAGTACTCGAGTCCGGTCGAGTTTCTCCTTCTTTCCAAAGCACTCTGTAGCCTGCGCTCTATGCTTGTGCTCCCGTGGCGTCTGCCGTCGCTAAACAACTATGACCTGCACTCTCCATGAAGACGCGGAAGTTTCAGCAAAGGATAAATGGATTTGCAGCACTAAAAATCTACTAAATTTATTTTTAAAAATGGCTATTCCTGTACAGCTATGATCAGCTGTTTCTCCGTCTTGGCTTAGCTTTCAATTTTGTTACGGGAAAGGATGAAGCTGATTGGTTGATTCTTGTCAAATGACTGGACTTGGACTCGAAACTTTTGGACTTGGACTTGACTTGGACTCGAACCTCTTTGGACTCGGTCTTGACTTGGTCTCGACTAGTCCTGGTCTTGGACTTGTCTTGGACTCGACAAAGCTGGACTTGACTACAGCTCTAGCACAATCAGCTTGTAACACTCCAAAGAGAAAAGAAAACTTGAAATCGCATCATATCATATGACCCCTTTAAGATCCCGCAGTGATGTTTATTTCAACAAGTGCAACATTTTGAACTTGCAGGTCTTTTATTTAACAACTAACAGCTGAAAATTTGGTCATCATTTACTCAACCTCATAAAGTTTTAAGCCTGTGGGATTTTCTTTCTATTATAGAACACAAAAGTAGACATTTTGAAGAATGTTTAAAGCCCAAAACACCACCAGACCCCGCTGACTTTCATTGTCTGAAAATCATTCTGAGTTTCATTGTTTCAATTTTGTGTCCCACAGAAGACAGAAAGCCATACTGGTTTAGAACAACATGAAAATTTAAGAAAAGTATTTACTTACGGGTGACCTACTCCTTTAAGGTGTCCTGTAACCAGTTTGGGTAGGATGTACACATAATACAGGAAACAAGTTGACATTTTAAGGTACAGTAGGAGAGATACTGTAACATCCCAGTAATAAACCCTCAAATTTAGTCACATTTCACGTGTGAAGTAAATACAGATGTGATAGTATGCTGTGCATAGTGACCTTATCTTAACATGGGCTCATTCTGTGGATTTGGCAAAGCAGAGTGGAAAAACATTCCAAGGCAACTGGTTAACTATTTAGGAATACTAACCCATCTTTAGAATTCCTTACTTCTTTAGAAGGGAGAAGCGAAACTAAGGCCTTGGCATCTGAGCACCTCAGTTAGGTAATTAGGTGCTGCTAATTTTTCTTGTAAACAGAAAGAATGGCAGACACAGCTGTGGCTGATTAGGTAGTTAATATCTCAGCAGTTGTGAAAAATAAACACTATAATCTGAGCTAATCTGGGAGAGATTATTGGCCCACTGCAGTTTGTCTGACCTGGAGGGACATGCGGCCCATCAATGTGTAAACGATTTGAGACAGGACAAACAGAGAGAAAACGATGAGGATGAGAATTGAAGGTGAGGATTTAGTTAATCTCATTATTTACAAGGAGGCTGTTTCTTTTCAAATCCTTTTTTTTTAAATAAAACTTAATGTTAAAGTGTTAAAAAATTTCATTTTTTATATAAATGCTAAACAAAATAAAATACATTTTATACTTAAAATAACACAATAAAACATAATTCAGTTGATAAAAAAAATTAATGAATCATACTCAGTTAATAAGTCAATTCTGTAAGAAATTTTCCTTACTACGCACAGTGGTCTTGGGAAGTGAATATTGATAAGATTAGTTGATATTAATTTATCAGCATGTCAAATAATTCAGTTAAAATTCAAACGAGCTCATGTGCAAATTAGCCGCAAGTAATCGCATATATCAATATTGGGCTTAAAATTTGACAGTCATAGCTGAAATGTTAAATCAAATGCAGAACAGAACATGCCGTAACAATTCAACGGTCTTCTGCCAATGTCTCGCACTGATCCGGTATGCTGTTATTTCCAGCGTTATGGAGTTAAACTGAGATGGAAACTGTGAATAAATTTACGTAAAATGAACAAAGTTTGGATAATTAATAGTTGAGTAAAACGAACACTCACTAAAACTACTGATACTCACAGATGTTTGTTGATCTTGTTTCTTGGTGTTCCCCACAGCTACAATTCAATTTAGCGGTCCATGTAGGGAGATTTATGAAACTAGTCACAAAAAATTGGAGTCTGGCACTCCTGCATTTTGGAGCATGTGAAAATATTCCTTAGTCATATTTCAAACAGAACTCTCATTTGATGCTTTGTTCAGAAGTCGTTTTCCTGGGTAATATGTTTGCTAGCCATTTTTCCTCCTATAAGTCAAATTCAACATGAAGAAAGGAATCTGGTAGGTCCTTACAGGAAGCCTTTGAATTTTTTAACAATTGCTGTCAAATATGTCACCCTCAAACTTCTAAGCACGGGCTCTTTTAGGTTTATTTGTCTGCTGCCACACAGGTAGCTTAAAGAACCTTGCTAAAATGGATTATGATGCAGCAGAAGCAAATAATATTTAGTTTTCATAGGTCACCACTGAGGGAAAATCTACCAACTCTCTGAAAGTGTAAACACAGTAGTTTTCCAACAAAGTAGTTTCTCCCCTACATCAAGTACTATGAATTTTGGAATTGGCCTTAGACCGTTTGTGTTAACCTTAAATGACATGCCCATGGACTTTCAACAGTCTGTCTGCTGCAACGCACAAAATTGGAAAGAAATTGTGAAAATTACAAGTGCCAATCAAACAGCAACACAACTTCTAGGTCAGATCAAAAAACTAATAAATTCCAGACAGATGTTATTTTCTCATATTAGGCAAAATAAACAAATAAACAAATAAATTTACCTTGGGATTAGAAATCTTTGAATTAATCTAAAGCAGTGGCCAAGTAATGGGCCTACTACTGTTTAAAAGTTTGGAGTTGGTAAGGTATTTTAATGTTTTTGAAAAGTCTCTTATATGCTCACCAAGGCTGCATTTATTTGATCAAAAATATAGCAAAAATGCAATATTATCATGTAAAATGTAACTTTTTTTTCTATTTTTATTAATTTCAAAATGCTATGTATTCCTGTGATGTCATAATAGGAAAACTTAATGGTTTTGTAGATGAACCTAGTTTACTGCTTTATACTCCAAGACCCTCCTACCAGAGACCAGAAACTACTGCAGGTTGTGAAATCATTGTGTGTGTTTATTATGTCTCTTAGGGATCTAGTGAGTGCTTGACCGGTATGCAAAGGTTAAGGATACACAGTGGTAAGAATCTAATTTGTCAGTGCAAAATGGCACGTACTAAACTCCCTGTCAGAAGTGTGTGTGTGTGTGTGTTTACACAGTATAGATCAATCAGAGGGAGGGATGGTCGGCAAGAGGTTTTACTAATTGACCTCTGACAATAATAAGCCAGAATCACCAACACACAATCAAGATGACCACTAAACATACACACATCATCGCACACATACATGCTTTATTTATACAGTATACTACCATTTATGCACACACTACCATTTGAAAAAAAATTGTTTGAAAGAAATCTCTCTTGCTCACAGGCTGCATTTATTTGATCAAAATACAATAAAAACAGTAATAGTGTGTATATTTTCAAATGTAATTTATTCCTGTGATGCAAAGCTGAATTTTCAGCAGCCATTTCTCCAGTGTTCAGCGTCACATGATCCTTCAGAAATCATTCTAATATGCTGATTTGCTGCTCAAGAAACATTTCTTATAATCAATGTTGAAAACAGTTGCGCTACTTAATATTGCTATGGATTATTTTTTTTAGGATTCTTTGATGCAAAGTTGAATAAAATGAAACTTGAATACAACGTTCAAAAGAATAACATTCATTTGAGATAGAAATCTTTGTATTATTCTAAATGTCGTTACTGTCACTTTTGATCAATTTAATAGATCCTTGCTAAATAAAAGTTTTCATTTCTTTCAAAGGAAAAAAAAAATCTTACTGTCCCCAAGATTACTAAGATACACATACACAACTCCCACATACACTAATTTGTTTTGAGTAGCATTCAACTGGTCATGTGATCACAACATGGAGTCCTCTATGGCATGACCCACTCCATGTAAGATTTACAACTTTAGGCTTAAAACTTTAATGAAAAAACAAATGGATTCAATTTAAAGAAAAAGAAATACTGAGTGCAGCTTTAACAGACAATCACACACTGAAAACAAAAACATCCTGCACAGTCATCGAAATTGGGGTCTGACATAAACCTGGCACCGTTTGCTTGTTTTTTAAATGAAGAAAACAGCTCAACAGTAACACTGAGTGACTTTAACCTTTTCCACATGTAAAAATGAGCAGGGTCAGTATTCCCACTTCTGAAGGCAATGTGTCTTACACAGTAGCATGAATGAAACAGTGTTGTCTGTGTACTGGGAGAGAGCAAGGGCTAGCTTTGTTGTTTTTAGTGCGGTTCAGATCCCGTCTCATCTCTTCACTCCCCACAGCAAAATACTGTTGATCACCCTCCTCTCGTCTGCTATTCATCAGAGAGAAGCACATGAGAACATGTGTTCATGAAGAAAATCATTTAAGATTACAGGAATCAATCAATCTCTCTGTTTCTCAGACTACTTTGAATGATGTTTCATCTATTTGCATCATATCCCTCTCCTTTCTCTCATTTTCCGTGTAAAACTATTTATACTGACTGATGTAATTGCTTTAGTTTAGGTACTGAACTTCCCTTTAACCTGAGTGCCCGAAAATTACACAAGCTGATTACAGTTCTTTAGGTTGCCTAAACATCATTTTCTTCTGTTAATAGTCAAAAGAAAATATTTTTGTCTGCAGCACACACTCAAATGCCTTAAACGGTCCAGCTTTGTGCCAGAATGGTCTTGCTTATGCGTGGTTTTTCATTATAATTAGCTGGAAAAACATAATTGGCCTGTAGTTATCAAAGTGGAACTATTTTTTGAACGTATGCCATATTATTTCAATTTGTTAACTATATTTTTCTGGTCTGGCCAACCTGGTCGACATAATAGTACTGCAGCTCACAGTTTTGGCTCGCTAAATTGAAAAATCCGTCTTTGAAAAATATGACCCTGACTGCACACGGCTTCCAGAAACATAAGCCAATGCAAACACAACATTTCAAATGTGAAAAATATGATGATAACAATTATTTATCCTGTTAAATGGGTAGGAAGGGAGAGAGAGAGAAAGAGACATACTGTAAGAGGAGCGCCGAACATGAGTTCTATTTTCCACGCTCACTGTTTTCCTTAGTAGAAGTTAAAAAATTATAATAAATGAAAGCAGCCAAACATGGACTGTGAGAAAAAGACCTCAATGTATCCCCTGCATTTTATGAATTAACAAGAGGATTCATCTCCTGGCCTATCTCAGACAGATATATTTGTGTTTTACAACTGCATCTACCCGAACACTCATCATGGAGCCCATGTGTCATCCAGAGTGTTTGGCCGAAGATGATTCTGGAGCTAGTCAGCGCTATCGCATTAGTCACATTACAGAGAGAGAGAACTGCCGTTTTAGCCCATCTACTTCTGTAAAAAACATTTGATGGAGTAAGTTCCCATACACAAACGCTCTGTTAGACCCGACAGTGGTGAAGGTGACATCCAAACACAACACTCATAAACAAGACCGACTTGAGATGAGAGTTGACAAGAGTAGTCAACTCTGCAACATACTCCAAACACTGACTACAATGGTAGGGAGCAAATGAGGAATAATTCCTGTATCTAGAGCATATATCCTCCATTAAATTCCCCTACAGTAAATATAACTCTATTCCCAGTGCTATGGAGACAACACAAGACAACAGTACCAATGTAAATGGAATTCAAATCAGGTTATAATTCCAAACTCACTTATTGTTACAATGTGTCATGGACAGCAAGTGACAAAAGCTCTCTTAAATGTAGAGAGCATTTTGTTGATTGCTTAGTTTCTACAGTATCCTCATATCGGTATATGCATACTTTCCTACTATATAGTATGCAAAAAACAGGATTTCCAGTTGTGTAAATATTCAGTATTCATGAAAGAGCAGGTAACACAAAACATTAAAGCATTTGCTGAAATTCCTGAGACGCATGCAACTAGTGCCAACTTTGCTATCCCATAAGGCCATGGGGGTTGAGGAGACTACAGACCTTAAAAAAATAGTAGTATGTCTGGGAATATATTTACTATATACTACAGACCTGCATAGAACATCATCGAATTTAGTATGAATTGGGCAACATTTCAAATTTAACACTCTTTAATGATACTCTGGATAGCCCCGCCCACTTTTAAATCTCATTGGTGTAAAATTCCACTGGAAAGACTGAAGATGCATTTCTACCATCTCCAACATTCATATACAGTTGTTGCATTTCGCCCCACAAGAGGCACAGAACGTTCAAATTGGTTGTGAAGATGTTATTAAAATGCTGTTAAAATGAATAAATAATGAATATATGAAAATATCCACACAAAACAAATGACCGCCAATATGTTGGAAAGAAAAGCATAAAAGGTGTACTAATGCTTGCCAATGTAAATTTTGGTGCAAAAATATTGGTAATGCTCATCTCGCACGTATTTAAATACATCGGGCCTCATTTATCAATCTAACGTAGAAACAAGCGCAGACTCGTGCGCATAAATCAACTTACGACAGTGTTCAGTGATTTATGAAACATTCGTATGCCACCAATCTCATCGTACGAATGATCGCACGTTGATAAATGTGGCGGCAGAAAACAATCGTCATTTGAATATCACGCCCCTAAAAACACCCTGGTTTAGAAGCCTAGCCCCTAGAGTTTACGACATGGAGAAACGAAACCCGGCCAAAAAAAAGGAAGTAATCTCGAGAAAGAGAAATTGATCTTACTCTTTATACTTCAGTCATGTTCTAATATCCATGTAAAATCCTTCACATGCACAAAAATGTTTGTTTGGGTGCTCCAGGCTGATTTTACAGCGGACCTTTTCAAATAAACAGTGTAACTTTTATGTTTGGTTGACTGCATTTTAGTTTGATGATGAATAGCTGAAATGTCAGGCAACAGTAGAACTAATGTTGTTTGTGTGTGCGTGAGGCGCCTGTGCGATCAGATGGATTAAATCAAATAAAGATATAAAGAAAAGAAATAAAATGCATTAAGAGTGTCACAAAAACGAGTGTAGCCTATACTTGTTGCACAGTATTTTTTTTCCTTTTGTTAATCTGTTAATTATATTATAGCCTATTATATATTTTGTGTGATCCTATTTATTTTATTCCTTTTATAGACTTAATTTCTGTTTTTCTTCTTTCACAAAAGTGCTGCAGGTGCATGATGCGACGATTGAATCCTCGTGGTCTTGTTTATGCTGCTATTCGCACATATAAAGCTAAAGCCCTGTACGAAACAACAACAACAAAAAATACATTCTAATCTTACTGATTAACGATCGACTAATGAGCTTCGTTTGACGGTCAGGAAAATAAAAATGAATAAAATGCTGTCATTCTACAATTCTCCACCGTATTTACTATACTGCATGCAAGTTCAGGTAACTCAAAAACTTGCGTACACGAGCTGAGACCAGACGTGAGATCTGATCGTAGCCACCGCTCACATCCATATTGATAAATTCCAAGTTTTGCATTGAAACGACCATACACCCAATTTTCTGTCGTATGTTCGTTTCGTAAATGAGGCCCATCATGTCCAGTCGTGTGGTTACATACGGTACACAAAATAAAAAAATAAAAAATTAATTTGCCTAAAGCTCAAAACAGAATAAAAAATTCTGCATAAGCATATGGTCGGAACTTCACGCAGCTGTCATTCATGAAAATGAATAAATGATAGTTAAAAATACTGAAAAGGTGACTTATTGCAAATAAAAACAGTAAATGAAATTCAAGAATTCTGTGCAGTTAGAAACAGTGGCGTCTTAAAACATTCAATAGAGTAATCCTAGAACTCTGGGTATTTCAAAATTTTAATGTATTGAGATTTTCTGTGGAGACTGGCTTAAGTAGGAGGACTGAGCAAAAGAAAAAAGAGAATTGGAGAGTGCATTAAGCTGAATTGAAAACAGGAAGAGCTGGTTTGCTTCATTCAGAAACTCCAAAGGCTTTTAACAAAGCAGTAAAAGCAATACACAGAATATTCCCATGAGTGCCAGCTCTAAACCAACCTATGTTCATTTCAATACAAACACTTCACTGCCACACGCAGTATTGCTAATTGTCTCATATCATGAGCGTGAAAGAGTACAAGGACAACACTCAGGGTGGCTTAAGACTCCCAATTTGCATCTGCCCTTCACAGTTCTGCTCTTTATTTCCATCTGTGAAACAGCATCCTGCAATTTTGCTTGGATTCCCAGATCATAGGATTGGGTGAATGGATGTAGGAAAGTTCTCGGAATCTCCCCAAATATTTCCATCACATATTAGGATGGGAGCAGGGAACACAAGGTTGCCAGATCCAGTGATCTTTGACGAAGAGCGAGGTTTTCTAAAGCACCTGCATTTATTTAGCTTTATGTTTATGTTCTTGGCAGACAATGTCTAACCAAAACAACTCTTAAGAGAGTGCATATATTAGGTAATTCATGACAAATACCCAAGCAGTTTGCTAAGGATACAAGTATTAAGGCTAGAGCTGAAGTGCCTATAAGAACGATGTAACTGCAAAAAAGGCAACATACATTCAAAATTTGTATAGTATTGTTTTGATCTGCTATATGCAACGTTTACTATTTAAAGGGTTAGTTCACCCAAAACTGAAAATTCTGTCATTAATTACTCACCCTCATGTCAACCCGTAAGACCTCCGTTCATCTTCGGAACACAAATTAAGATATTTTTGATGAATTCTGAGAGCTCTCTGACCCTCCCATAGACAGCAATGTAATTACCACGATCAAGGTCCGATCAAGGTCCGACCAATCTCCTTGCTACATTTCTGGACCTTGATCGTGGTAATTACATTATTGAGTAATTAATGACAGAATTTTCAGTTTTCGGTGAACTAACCCTTTAAAATATTTTATAGTGTGATTTTTGGTTAATTGTAGCAAGAATCAGTTTGATCCGTAAGCTTTATAATGATGAATTACAATAACAGTATAGCAATTAAAAAGTATTGTTATTATTTAATAAAAACATACAAATGTGTATTGTTCTAAGTTTTTTTTTTGCTTTTAATTCACAGATTAAATTCACAAGTGAGATTTTCACTAAGAATATGTCCCTTCCATTTCAGAAATCTGGCCACCTTACAGTAACACATACTATTTGAGATATACATACTAATATAAGTCACATGAACTAGTAAAGTTCAAACAAAATACTATAAGTTCATCAGGGGACAGTTTCACCCAAACCTGCCCGATAACCCTGAAACAGATTCACATACACACTACAACACAAGTACTCCAGCATGCATCTGGTCGTAACCACCTCGCTCCAGAGTTAAATGCAGTACTGACGGATAAATGCTGCAGATTTGACATCTTCTCCAATCTGTTTCCCTCAACTCCCGTTCTCAAGGTCAAGGGATCACAAAGGTCAAGGGTCATTAAGAGGCCCACCATCCACTGGACCAGTAGAGCTCAGAGAGAGGATATCCTACAATTATATGATTACGGTCAATGGCTCTAAATGCTCCTGGAATACCCTCACTTTGCCCTTCATTCTCTCGTTCTCTTGCTTGTTTCCTCCTTTGCAGTTCTCATGAGTGACGTGTTAGCTACAGTAATAGGTTTGTCATGTTTGGCCATTTGCTTTCGTCCTACTTTTTCACAGATCATTATTATCCAAAAACATTTACAGGTGAATTTTCAGCAATTAGAATCCAGCGTAACGCATGTTGAGACTAATTGACATTAATTAAGCATAATTTACAACGAGTCACATTCAAATCTGTTCCTCTCTCTGCATTCAATGAAAAGATCTCTGCTCTTTACTAAATCACCATGGATTTTTTAAAAACGAAAAGAGAACACAGATGCTCTCATTAGATCCTCAAACACTCAATCCATCCACAGTTATTGGGGGTGTTTATTCTACATTGATTCTAAACTATTGGAACTCAGTTATGCTTAGTGCAGAGCCATCTAGAGGCCAACCATTAAAAGTTAATTTATTCCCTGGAAAAATCCTCCTGTTGAAAGCATGGATCATTTACACTGGGTGATACAAGTTTTGAACGCATCATTTGATTTATCACAATTATTCACAACTCTTGTCAAAACAAAGCAAGTACCTCACACCTTGGGTTGAAAGTCATTAATCTATTCAGCAGTTGGCAGCACAGATCTGACTCCCATGCGCATATGCACTGATTCAGCAGACATACTGCAATGCTTAAAGGATTAATTCAGCCCAAAATAAAAATTCTGTCATTATTTACTCCAAATCTGTATAAATTTCTTCCATAAACCACAGACCACTTTTATAATACATTTATGGTCCTTTTTTTGTAATTTTGAAGCTTGAAGCACCAGTTTTGATTCACATTCTTTAAAAATTAGAAAGAAAGTCATGAAGTTACAGCATGAAGATGAAAACATAATGGCTTTTCATTTTTTAAAGAACTATTCCTTTAAGGTATCTTTTGGTTCTCAGATGTCTGCTACTCTATTTCCTGTGTCTCTAAATGTTTCTTACCTTCATTAAAAAAGTGAGGTTTTATTTTTGTCTTGTTTTCCAGTACAAATATTATTTAAGTATTATACAAATATTATATCCAATACAAAATTATTTTATTTTATATATTTTCTGTAAAAGAAAAATGAGAAGGAAAAATGCATTTAAATTAAAAGGGAAAACAAGATTATTTTTCTTATCCCACTGAATGTTTTAGGCATAAACTCACTTCATTTTAATCTCTTTTTTTTCCTAGAAAATGGAACTTTATATCTTAAGTCGTTTTTCTTTTCAAGTAAATGTATCATGTTTTAAGAATGCTTAGATTTTTGTAAAGACAAAAATACAGTACAAGTAAATCATTTTATGCAGTGTTGCTATTGCATTTGATCACCCTCATTGAACCAATGGGACGTCACAATTTACAGTTTCACAGCTACGGCCGACACTTCCTTCTCCTGTACACTCTAAAATTCCAGTCCCATAAAACTGCTGTGTTGATCAGCGTGGCTGCCGGGGGACGCATCAGCCACTAAACCCCCTGCTGCTGGGCCCTAAAACACCGTGCTGAAGGACCCCCAGAACACATGTTTAATGGGCTTCATTAAAAACCAGTGAAGCATTCAGATTAGCATAGTTATGGACTGTTGGGTTTTATGTACAGGCTACCTGAGTTTGAGCTAAGACCCCAGTAGATTGAGGGAGACACAAATATTCAGGAAAATAAACTAGTCGTACCTTCACCGTTTCACTTTGGCTGCATTTCGACCCAAAGGACTCGGCAAACCTTAGGTTTCTTAGTATAGCAAAACTAGTGTAAAAAATGTATTCAGGAACTGTTCTTGCAAAAATATTAGTTTTTACACCCAAAATGTTGTCAAATAAAACCAACAGTTCAGGACACAGTCATACCGAACGAGTGCTGATTAAAACAACAGTCACTGAACGTCGGTTGGCCTGAGGTGCTTATTTTCCACTCAGAGAAACCTGTCAGACACACATCCACTCTGCGAAATTACACATATTCCTCCTGAATGCTTGCTGATGCTGAGTATAATTGAAATGAATTTAATGGGGGTCACATTCCAGGGTGTTTGGACTGATGAAAGGGAAAACTCTAATGCATGCAACTGTTTTCTTTACGCTTAAACAGAGGGAAGCGGTGAAGAAGAAAA
This sequence comes from Sinocyclocheilus grahami, assembly GCF_001515645.1. Taxonomy (NCBI): domain Eukaryota; kingdom Metazoa; phylum Chordata; class Actinopteri; order Cypriniformes; family Cyprinidae; genus Sinocyclocheilus; species Sinocyclocheilus grahami. The sequence goes on along the minus strand of NW_015505285.1, from coordinate 776,774 downwards.
AAAGGGGGGACTTAATTAGGTCCCTGTGATTCAGACTTGTTTGCATGGGTCAGGGCCGAGGGAACGGCAGTTGAGGGAAATGATGAGAATAGTCTGGCTTCTTTGGAACAGCACAGCTACTGACAGAGTGATTCAATTGAGCAAATGACAGCCACAGAGGTCAGTGTGTGTTATTTGTGAATCAGAAGTCCTCCCCTCCTGCCTGAACAGAAAGCAATGTGAATAAATTAATCACTGATACTTTTCGTTCAGGCTCTCAAGCTTCTTTGTTTTGGGTGATATAGCACACCCAAAACCAAGTTAACTATCAATTCAACATCTACTGCATCAATAACTAGCATATACTATCTAGGGCAGGGTTTTCATTTCCAGATGTGAAATCTAGCCACACTTCCTATAAATATAGTTTCAGCCTGCTGCTGGTTTCATTACGCTGGCTGAGGGTGCACACATTAGTGTTGCGTCTGGAAGGCATCAAACTCTGATATATGCAGTTGTCCTGGATAACATTACAGACAGTGTGAAAGAGAAAAAGTGATGCACAACACAGCATCTGTAAGACTCAAACTTTGAGTGTGTGTCCTGGACAACCTTTGACCTAGGGTTGGGTCAGCCACCCTGAATATAGCAGAATCATTCTGTATTTAAGGGAATAAAATTGGGTTCAGTATGAAAAGTGTTATATTTTACACCAAGACAGCTGAGAATGTATCAGGATTTCAGCTATTGGATTTAAATCATTAAAGTTTAGAATGGAAACAGATCGCAAAAGATGGATTTGAAACACATTTACCTTATATTGGTTGTTGCTAGGTTAGACAAATGGATATGTTTAACAGTATGCAACAATTTAGTATTAGATTAATATTATTTTCATTTATGTGGTCAATTGTCACCAGCCACCAATTTATTTAATTCCCAAGTGGAATATGTGATAGAAAAAATAGAGTTTCCTGTATTTCCGTAAAAAGACTAATAGTGTTATTTATTTTTCTCCACTGGCACTGGCAACTCCAAGCTCTGAGCCTAAAAATACAAACTACTACCCATATTGAGACTGCCTCTATTTTTACAGGAAAAAGTAACAAATTAATTTTTTTAAATAAATACTTTGATTCAGCATGGATATGCACTAACCAAAAGACACATTTATAATGTTACTTCTGTTTTAAATAAACGGTGTTCTTTTGAATTTTCTGTTCATCAAAGAACAACTACAGCACAACTGCTTCAGAATTGATAATAAGAAATATGACTAAGAAATGCACCAAAAATCTGCATATTTAAAGGATTTCTTAATGATCATGTGGCACTGAAGACTGGAGTATTGGCTGCTTAATATTCATCTTTACAGGAAGTACATTTCACAATATTACAACAGTCAGTAATAGTTTGACTAGAAATGCACAATCATAAAGATAATTAATCTGCTAATATCTGATTGAATCAGTCTCTAATTAATCTCAATGAATTCCTTCACAGTGACCAGCACAGTTATAAATAACAGAGCAGTTCCACTCGCAGCTGTCTGCTGGGCAAATACTGCGCTGTGTGTTTACAGCTGGATGATCTCCTATTAAACACAAAACCATCAGATGAGAAAAAAAAGGACACCGGGTGCATTTTCCCACTGTTTTCAGCCCTTCCATTGGGCTCTGGTAAAGTGGGTTAATGGCATACTAGAAATGCTCAAGAAACAAGAAGGTTGCTCACTCAAACATTTGCCTGTAGCCTTTTTTCCCTTGTGTTGTCTATAGCACAGAGGAATTCTAAATTAAATACAGATCTGCTCAGCCTGGCCAAACGCAGCTCTTTGGTTAAACAGACCCTTTTTTCCTCTAACGCAAAATAAGGCCATACATTTTGATTAATATTTGATCAATTGTTGAAATTATCCAAAACTTGCATGTCTCGCATTCAGCAAATCCAGATAAACTATGTTCAAGATCTGATGATACGGTTCTATGCAATGACTTCATAATCACGCAAAAGTACTTTTCCAGCTTTATTCTCAACAGCCAAAAGCCAAGCCGCTGTTGACCCCGTAGGTGTCCAAAGAGAAACGCACAAGATTTTATAAATGATTAGAAAATTTCACATAATTCAGCTTCACAGCGCCTGATTGGATAAGCAGAGCACCTGCGAGCTGACTCTTTCACCCAATCACCACCATCTTCTGTCTGGACGTGTGGATGACATCACGGTGACCCCTGAAATATGTGCCATTCTTAAAATGCAAGATCACAATCAAGATAAATATCTCATTAAAAACTCAGTAAAATGTGTTTGAAGTTGAGTGTGTTTTTAAGCGTGGACCACAGTAATGGGGGTTGCGAGCATGTGTGTGTGTGTGTGTGTCTGTAGCAGTGAACATGTTTCTTGTCCTGTAAAAGGCCCTGCTTCTGCGGTTTGCATGCCAGAGACTCTAACCAAACGAATGACTCCCAGTCGTAAAGCATTTCCGCCCGACTATCGCTGCATTCTGTCAGAAGTGTGTGCTTGCTTTTATCTTTTTTCTTCTTTCTGGCTTAAAATGTTTGTCTGCTTGTGCTGTGATGCTGCAATGTCCTGTTTTTGTCAAATGTTAAAGTTCACAAATACACAGACTCTCTTCAAAGGCATAAGCGCCTTTCACTTATGTCTATTAAAGTCTAAAAAGTACTTTCACAGGCTAAAATGTCCAAACATTCTTAAAATAAGAGTAATTTGTAGCAAAATTGGAAAATAGTTTTCTTATTTTAAGAATAAACTTAAAATAACACTCAATTTTTTTTAGTTTTATCAGCAAAATTGGCAAATTTCTTAGTATTTTTGTCTTGTGTTCCATTACAAATATAGCTACATTCTTAAATCAATATACATTTACTTGAGAAGCAAAATTATTTAAGATATTAACCCTTGTTTTCTGAATATTTAAATTTTGTTCGTTTTTGCTTAAAACAAGAAAAACAAATATCTGGGCTAAGGAAATTTTTTTTTTGTTTTCCCTTTGACTAAAGATTATTTTTCTTACCCCATTGTCAGATATTTTTTTCTTGTTTTAAGCAAAAACTAACTTTTTAATACATGTACATTTTAATACATTTCAAGAAACAAGACTTAATATCTTAAGTCCTTTTGCTTCTCAATTAGATTTATCTTAATTCAAGAATGTTTAGATATTTGTACTAGAAATTAAGACTAAAATACTAAGAAAATCATTTTTGCCATGTAAATAATAATAATAAATACATAAATGCATTACTGAAGTATCTTACACAATCTTAGCATTTCATACAGCGTCAATTTGTCTTGTTTTAGGAATGTGTTGATATTTGTACTTGAAAACAAGCCAAAAACACTGATTATTATTTCAGTTTCAATTAAGTAAAATAACCTGACATCATAAAACTATATCACAGCAATGCTGAGCTTTTCATGTAAAGTTTTTGTCCATCCCAATTCAAGAACTCACCCAGTAAGTATTAATGTAACCAATTTTCCCTCTACATCTCTCTCTATCCTCAATTGTCCTGTTTTATATCAATAGATTAATATATATCTTTTTTTCCCTCATGATGGTGGTGAGCATATCCAGAATGCTCCCTTTCCCTGCTTCTGTTATGGACCTCACACCCGCCCCCGGATACGGAAGTGGTTCGACCCGTCACCTCTTCAGATTAATAGCAGGGTCCCCTGACCACCGCAGCTCAACGGGGGTGCACTCCGCGTGACTGCGCAGTCCTGCACGACTACATGTGGAATACATTTCCTGACAAACACCCTTTTTTCCCTTCGTTAACTCTCTCCGTATCCTACCTTCCTCCTTCCCATTCCTTTCTCTTCCTCTCTAGCTCCCTGTAACAAGATAGTTATGTATTTTTTTAACTAAACAGTCAAGTAATTAGTGTTTCAGAGCTTCTATGAAACAACTGAGGTGGTGCGTGGAAAGAGCGCATAAGACTCAGATTGGGTTTGCCAGTAAATGTTGAACGAAATCACTTACTTCAGTCAGGCAGGACGGTCTTTTACTTTTGGACACTGTAATATAGTCCTCCTTCAATTAACACTCAGTCAGTTCTTGGCTGTTCTCTGCTGTCTAAACTGTCACAAGCTGTAAGAGATGACATTGACATCTGTTTATAAACACAGAAGGAAGCAAGCTCTCTGAAATCTGCTCTCACATATTTTATAGCATCAGGATGCATGAAACAGCACAGCTACAGTTACTTACATTAAAATGAAATGCAATAGTGCAGATTCAAAAGTTAAGAAAATAAATTGATTTTTAACAAACAAAACTTTCCAGACGGACCTGCCATAAGCTGAGTTTGCTAAATGGCTTTGTGAAAACCACAATTTCAGATTAAGTGTTTAGAAATGGCACTTAATTGCCAAACAGAGAAGTATTCACCGTTACCACCGAAATTGTTGAAACTGTGCCACAACCACTCCCATGATGAAATGAAATAATCAAAAAAAGTCTTGACACTTAATAAATAAATATTTTTATATATTTGAATATTTAAAAAAATATATAATATATTATAAATCATACTATAATCATTGTTTGAAAGTCAAAAGTTTCATATTGCACATACTATCATTAGCTAAGATTATGCTATAACTAAAATAAAATGAAGTTGAATCACTAAAATGCCTAAAAATAAATTGAATAAATATAAGGGCATAAAGAGATTTACTAATAAAAAAAAAACATTGCACATTATGAAACTAAACAAATGAAAATTAAAACTTAAAGTACAAAAAATAAAAGCTAATTCAGAATATTTTTAAATATAGTATAAATACTATAAACAGTACATAAATAATACTAAAATAACACTGGCACATTTACACACACACACACACACACACACACATATATACAGTATATATATATATCATCATCTCATTAATTTTGGTTCAAGTAAAATATACATGGGAAATATACTGGGAAAGAAAGCCACTGAAAAAGAAGCTTGTCACTATTGTGGTCTATAGGTTAGTATTTGCGATGATGGCCATGCTCACTGAAGTCATGTAACTGCAGTAGGGCTGAACCTCTGAGGTTTGGGAAAGGGCCTGGGTTTGCTCTCTGGATGCCCTCTGCCCTGGCACGGCATAATCAAGGGTCTCCAGGGGGTCATAAAGAGCTCTAAAAAGTGGCCTGTCTCCATCTCTTGCGTGCACTCCACCCTACTTTAAGACACCAGCAACATTCATGACTTTATTAGACAGTCCTTTACTATTGTTCAAAGAAAGCCAGAAAGGTCTGGTCCCTGTCAAGATTACACATTGTGCCGACCAACAAGAAGAGAATCTTTTATTGGTTGCATGGTTGCTTAGCAGATGCTTAATCTACAAAGTGACGAATCTGTTGACAAGCATTGCTTCATCTACTATCTCACCCAACTGAACAAATCTGGCCTTGCAACATCTTTCACCTTAGAAACACCTAATGTTGTACAGAAGATGAGGCTAGATGCAATGGGCCATGGATGGATGACTGGACTAATTCAGCATGCATGCTGTTAAATGGACAACTGTTACACTCACTAGGGTTTCAAAATGGCTTTGCAACTAGTCAAAGAGGAAAAAATGTCATGTTGAATAAACGCCTAATTAAAAACAAATCACCAAAACAGTTCAATTGAGACTCAAACACTTCCTTGAACCCACCGTTCTCATCATATGATGGTCTTTTTGGACTAGGGTCTCTAAAAACGTGTGTCGATTGTCTTGCATTTGGCTCGCACAGTTCATTAGGAGGTTCTTCGGGCTGTGGTTGGTTTACGCAGACTCTGTAATGGTCAGAAGTGCGTTAGTGATGTTTCTGGACTGAGGCAAAGAGGCTGTAAGAGTGCGGTACAGCTGTTTCTGCTTGGTTTGTTATGTTTGGAGACTTTATGGCTGGCATTTCTGCCTGGGTTACTGTCAGTGAGATCTGTCGGCCACTGGCCTCGTTGTCCCTGACAACAAAGACTCGTAAACACTCAAGAACCCACCCGCACTCTTCTTGAATGAAAAAAAGTGCAAAGAACAAAGAGTTTAGCTCTGGTTTCTGTTATGACTTACCCTTTATTCCTTTTTCATTCTTTGCTCCGTGTTCTCAGAGAGAGGCAACACAAACTATGGTGGACAGCTTGTTGTCAGGTGAGAGAGAAGCTCTTTGGGATTCCAGAGCAGTTCATTTCAAAAGCATCTGATTAGATTGACTTTCTCAAGGCTCCAGACTCTAACCAATTAAATAAAAAAACACTTGTGACTATCTTTTCTTGGAAACCTTTTGTTAGATATCATATTGTGTGTGGTAATGTTAATTTTCGGCATGACTAACACAGTAATAATGTCCAAATTGCGGAAAAATGACTCTTATGAATCAGTTCTTTTTTTAATGAGTCAACCATAAAGATCATAATGTCAGAATTTTTCAAATCCATTACTGTGTTAAGGCCCATTCACACCAAGAACAATAAGTATAACTATAACAATAACTACATGAGCATCCACGCCAACGGACAATAACGTTCTTCTGCCACTTTAAATACTCAAGCTTGTTAAAGTCGGTGGATTCTGATTAGCAGTCCATGTTTTTTACTGCTAATCAGCTGGAAAAAACATTCTGAAAATGATACCACTGTATAGTTATCGTTATAGCTGTGGTGTGGCCTTCCCTAGTCTCATGTAATAAGAATGATTATAACATTTTTATATTTATAGTTTGATTTGACAGAACATTTGATTTGCTGATATATTCATTTCAGAGCATTTTTTCAGCGAATCAGCTTGCGATATATCTTGTTGCCACAACAACTTCAAACACTTACTTGCAGCTCTGTCATCCTATACACACACTGCCAGTAAAGTGTTGACACACCTACTCATTCATCACATTTTAGAGCAACAGTAAATTCACCAAACCTTACACAAATGAATGTACTATAAACAAAAAAATTCACAGGAAAACACTCCACCCGTTTTTCTTTTTTTTGTGCCCTGGTTTGAAACTTAGACAATCTGCTCACCCTATCTAAACTGCATACCAGTACAGTGAGTCAGGTAGGTAGTCTTCTCACTGACTGCACTGTTCGTGAACTTAGCATGGTCACAAGCAGGCCTACAGGAGCCATCTGCTGCCACTCCATAAAATATCTCCACTCCCTTTCTGAAATCCTTTTATTTCCACCCAAATTGACTACAGTACAGTAGTCTCTACTCTCTAATATGTCTCTCCCGCCGCCAAAGAAGCATATGACCATCAAATGTATGCAAGAACATAATTAACTGTAAAAATTAAAATAAAAACCATAAAATTTGACCATAAAAATTGTCACAAATACTGGACACATTAAGCCCCTGTATGCAGAAAACTAAACTCGGCCTCAGAGGCCAAATCTACACTCTTGGTTGGGAATATGTCAAGACTTACTTGGCCTTGGTTAAGTGGGCTGGACAGATGTTTGCTATTGCAGTGTATGATGCTGCTGAAAGACTTTGTCAAGTGCTGAGTTAGTGGTCTGTGTTTGGCCTGCAGTTCCATGTTTACAGTCCAGGGTGATTGGTTCTGTTGTCTGGACCTGTAGGAACCGTTCTCCTCAGAGCATCCATCAACATGCAGGCCAGACGTCAGAGAGAAAGAAGAAAAAGAAAGAGCATACACATGCACAGCAGGCAACGCCACAAACCACTCTGCCAAAAGGTCCATTTTATTGATAAACAATTACAAAATACATAAACGATGATAAATGACTGAGGTTTTGTGTAAAGTTGGAGAGCAAATGTGGAGGATCTAAATGCATCTTGCTTTAAAATAAATATTAAAGCTGGGCTGAGGCACAGGGGCACCTGCAGTCTTTCATCTCGGAGTCTGCACAGAACCATGAACAACCTGCCATCATGACTTTCAAAACAGTAAAATCATTGAAATCTTTGTTTTTAGGTGTGGGTTATGCTGTTGCGAAGGGTTGTGGTGGACTATTAACATCACCTGTTTCCGGTCTCAGGTTGAGATGCAATATCAGTTACTGCTGACACATTATTTTTTAACCTGTTTGCAAAAGTATCAATCAAGTTAAGTAGAACTGGAGGACAGCGTTTACTCATTTTTAATTTGGCTTCTGTCAAACACTAGCTAATGTATCCTAGTCATTTTTGGAGGAAAAGTTGAAAAGATAAAATTCTAAATGATGACCCTGTTCACAAATATTAGGTCAGTAAGATTTTTAAATTAATTTTATTCAGCAAGAATTGCTTAATTTTATCAAAAGTGACAGGTTGTTATTTACATATATATATATATATATATATATATATATATGTGTGTGTGTCTTCACTATTTCTAATGAATGATGTTCTTTCAAACTTTTGAATGCTTCTTGAGCATCATATCAAAATATTAGAGAGATTACTGAGGGATCATGTGACACTGAAGACTGGAGTAATGCCTGCTGAATATTCAGCTATGACAAAATTACATTTTAATACATTTAAATAGAACAGCTATTTTAAATGGCAATTTACAGTAACGCTTTACTGTATTTTAGCTCAAATAAATAGAGCCTTAGTGAGCGTAAGATATTTCTTTCAAAAACATAAAATAAATACATCTGTAATCTGTAGTTTAGGGACCAGTTCTCACTATGACGTAGTAGCTTATTAGCATTACTAGTATATTGGCTGTTTATTAGTACTTATAAAGCGCATATTAATGCATTATTCTGCAATACCATATTTTAAATCCCTTAATCCTACACCATACCTTACTAGCTATTAATTAGCAGCAAATTAGTAATTTGAGGTAAAAGTTGTAGTTAAAAATTAGTTAATAGTGATAACTAGTCCCTAAACTAAAGTTTTTTTCTGTCCAGATGGTGACTTCCCTTTATCTTTTTCATACTGAGCTATAAATATTTTTACCCTCTAACATTTACAGAAACCTTTTGAAAGTTTTTTAAAGCAAGAAACTAGATCCCAAGAAACAATAACTTGCCAAATATTACAGTCAACAAAAAAACAATGACTACTATAAACTTGGACAAATCATTAATAAAAGCGCTTTAGTGAAACTGGCAAATGTAATCATTTCCCCCATATCTGCTCTCCATGATTCATGATTTATCACATTTCAATATTTTAAATTTTCTTTTTTTTAATGGGTAGATAATTTCTTATTCACTGAACACAACTTTGCATGCACGTGCACATTTGGCAGACATTTAAATTTGTTCATGACAGATTTTTCAAAGTATGCAAATCCAAGACAGCAAAAGGAGTTTGTTCATCTAAACATGATGAACATATGAGGAAATGGCAGAGATCTATGAAGCTCTGACGACCTTCCCTGCAAGGCGAGACGAACAGCACTTCACTGACAGAAAGATATTAAGATAAATTACTAAATAAACATTATAAAACATATTCGCACAATTCTGAAATCCGCCGCAGAAACAAATGGAACAAGTGAGTACGGTCATAGCTTGTGTTTTCATCAGGAAAACTGAAAGTGTGGTGCAAATGATGAGAGATCCGACTCCTTGAGCATTTAATCATGGGTTAACAGGAAATATTTTCTTCATTTATCATTTACGACGGAGGAAAATAAAGGAGCGTCTTTGCGGTGAAGGGGGAGTGTCTCCTCAAAACATCCAACCACTGACAGATGAGCATGCCGCGATTCACATTTCTCTGATCTTGTCAAGCTGTTGATGTGAAACTTTAGACAGCCCGATGGTGTTTTAACGTAATCACCACACTTAGAGAGGTGTAAGTGGGCCCCTCCTCCGCCACCATCCTTCAGTCCAAATCTCTCCATCCGTCTCTCTCCTGGGAGGTCGTCTCTACTCCTCTTTCTCGGCTGCCTCCCTCCACTCTCTCGTCACCTCATCCATCTCTCTCAGGTAAGCCGATCGCACGCTGCCCTGCTCATCTCTCCAGAGCAGGGGGAGATGAGGAGGAAAAAATGAAGGTATATGTGCGTTCTCTTGATATTCGTCCTGGAGGCCTCAGAAAGCCAGGCTGTTTTCTTAAATCTCCCTTTCAACACTAAGGATTTACAGTGAGACATACACAGTTATTTAAAGAGAGAGAAGAGACTGAGAGAAAACAGAGATAAACATCTCTACAACTCTTCCCATAACCCCCATCAGACCAATGCTCTGGACCAGAACAATAAACCCAATCAGTACTCAAACACAACAACAAAGTACAAGCACAAAACACAATGCTGTCTGACCCTAAAAAGACACTACACTGTGTACATGGTGATAGATAAACAACTAAGACTGAGTGGACACAACATTGCTATAGAAACGGTCTCACAAAGAACAACATGGTGGCTTCAGGAGGAATGGTTGTGTCCAGTTACACTACTGCGATCAAAGCAAAATCCAGACAGCTGCATTTTCTGACAGAATGCACAAAATACACAATCCGGGAGAGCTTTTACCACAAAATGACACTGATAAACAACACATTTGATCATTTACCGGATGAAAACGTCCCCATCCCATTAGGGGAACAGTATGTGTCTGTCTGCCAGAGTACGAGAGGCTTTGTATGTCTCAATTACTAAACTTATGCTCATTATAATACTATCCCTAGTTAATCTTTACTTGTTAAATTTTTCTTTTGTCTATTCCAATTTGTTAAATGCTACTTTCTTAGTTCACTCTGCAGTTTTGCTTCTTTTGCAATACTGAAAAGTAAAAAAAAATACACTACTGTTCAAAAGATTGGGGTAGATAAGAAGATTTTTTCAGCAAGAAAGCATTACATTGATCAAAAGTGCAAACATTTAGGCCTAGAATGTTTCAAAAGATTTCTAATTCAAATTCTTTATCATCAAAGAATCTTGAGAATATAATGAGAGGTAATGAGACCCTGAAGACTGGAGTAATGACCACTGAAAATTCAGCTTTGCCATCACAGGAATGAATTACATTTTAAAATATAAATATAAAATAGATAACTTAAATTGCAGTATTACCTTGGAACTAAGGATGTACCATTTCTAAAGTAGAACTGGCACCTAATCCAGCACTCACATACTAAAAAGTCAATCTCTGCCACTGAAAACAATGTCAACAGCTCCAGATCAGCAAAAAAGGAAAACATATTTTGACATTGAAAGCTTTTGCATGTACAGCATTTGCCATACTGTTTAACAGAATTATGCTAAAAAAAAGCAAGCTCTTCTCATCCAATGCTCACGTCTTTTCCATGAAAACCACAAACACAGCAATAAAGCCTTTAAAGAATTAATGTTTTACATCCACTGAATGCAACATGAATGAACAAGATTACTACTGTTATTGTGAATACTCTGTTCCAGAGATTTGGTTTTTCTAAACTGGTTTAATTACACCATGAGAAGGTTATTCCCAGAGGATACAGTGATTCTCAGTAATTGACGGGTTCTCAAACTATGGGAAAGGATGCCCTCAGCTGGTGGTTGGAAAGGACAAGTGCTTTTCCCTGGAGCAATGCAGCCCATAGTGCTCTTACATCAACATCATCAGTTTGGTTTTACAGCTTTCCACAAAACCAAAAAAAAAAAAGAGGCAAAGCTGGGGTGAACAGCTCAACTATACATTTTGCGTAGACATTTGATTGATGATAATGACATGAAATGGCAGGGAGTAGATTTATAGCACTGTTAGATGTTATACCATTGTAAATGCACAACTACGTTGAGCTTGACTAACAGGGTGCAGGGGACTCCACGCATCCAGCTTTCTCTATGCATAAATAACTGTTGGCAGCCTGATTTCCTCTATAGATATTTGGGAATTCCAAAGGATTGAAGGTGAAGTATGTGCTGAAATCCCACTCAGCTTCATGAGAAAAGAACTTCTGTGGAAACTTTGATCTCGTCATGTGAAAACGGTGAGAACACCTAAGCTTCTGTGCCAAGACATACAGTGCGTTCAGAGGGAACACGGTCAGCGTGGAGCATGGCACTCTGGGCCAACTTCCATCGGTTATGTACCACCTGTAGGACATGTTCCTCACGCTTTCGGCCACGACACTGGGAGCGCTTCCCATCCCAACATTCCTCCGGTTGATGCCAGGCTCTCTCGGGATCCATTACATGCTACATTAACGTGCTCATTCACACGGCACCAGCCACAAGCCTCCACTGAGCCACTGATGCAGGGGAACACATTAAAAAGAGATACTCATTAAAGAAGCATTACCCCCACAACCAGAAGCCTGAAATACCATTGAGAGGGAGAAAGAGGGAAAAACGAAAAAGAAAAATGGAGAGAAAGAGTGGGATTGAAAGAGAACGAAACGTCTTGGACGGCATGTGCTGCACGCTTCTGTTTGGTGGATACCAGGCGCTGGAGCTCATCCAGACAGCAGATTTATTAAGATGGTGTAATTGTTTAGGTAAGGGGTGGCGATTCGCCCTGCATTTAGCATTCAGATGAGCTAGTTTGGCGTAAATGGCTGGCACAGTTCAATTCCTAAAGCATGTCTTCAGTGCTAAAAGGACAAAATGAGGGTTATTTTTTAACAGTATTGAAGATGAAATCTCAGTATTGAATTCTCAGCCAATTAGAACTCAGCAAAATTCAGAATTAAATGAATATCTGCCTTTTAGTTCAGTGGTGTGAATTTGAAACGAATTGGCAACACTCCACAGAAATTTCAACTGGAATTTGAATCAGAACAATGTAATTAAAAGTCTTCAATCTTATCAGTTCATCCATCCGTAGATCTACAGAAATAAAACAGATAATACATGTTTCACGACAAAATACTACTTTAGTCTCTCTGCTTCAACATTTAATTAAATGTTATTTGCAGTTCCTTGCAACTGTGAAATGTACTAGCAATTTTAGAGTGAAAATTGTTTCTACACCATGTGTACCATATATCTATCCATCCATCCATCTGACAAGGATTGTCAATTGTTAATAAGAAAGTATGTCTTGATACATTTTGATTTTCCAGTTAAAATTTCTTTACATTTCAACTAATTTTAAAGGGGTCATATGATGTTGCTAAAAAGAACAGTATTTTGTGTATTTGGTGTAATGAAATGTGTTTAAGGTTAAAAAACACATTTTCCACATACTGTACATCATTGTTTCTCCTCTATACCCCGCCTTTCTGAAACGCGTCGATTTTTACAAAGCTCATCGGTCTGAAAAGCAAGGTGTGCAATGATTGGCCAGCTATCCAGTGCGTTGTGATTGGCCGAATACCTCAAGCGTGTGACGGAAATGTTACGCCCCTACCATACTGTGATGCCCTGTCAGGCCAGAGCGACGAGACAAAAACATTAAAACCCATTATTGTTCCTCACGCTTTCGGCCACGACACTGGGAGCGCTTCCCATCCCAACATTCCTCCGGTTGATGCCAGGCTCTCTCGGGATCCATTACATGCTACATTAACGTGCTCATTCACACGGCACCAGCCACAAGCCTCCACTGAGCCACTGATGCAGGGGAACACATTAAAAAGAGATACTCATTAAAGAAGCATTACCCCCACAACCAGAAGCCTGAAATACCATTGAGAGGGAGAAAGAGGGAAAAACGAAAAAGAAAAATGGAGAGAAAGAGTGGGATTGAAAGAGAACGAAACGTCTTGGACGGCATGTGCTGCACGCTTCTGTTTGGTGGATACCAGGCGCTGGAGCTCATCCAGACAGCAGATTTATTAAGATGGTGTAATTGTTTAGGTAAGGGGTGGCGATTCGCCCTGCATTTAGCATTCAGATGAGCTAGTTTGGCGTAAATGGCTGGCACAGTTCAATTCCTAAAGCATGTCTTCAGTGCTAAAAGGACAAAATGAGGGTTATTTTTTAACAGTATTGAAGATGAAATCTCAGTATTGAATTCTCAGCCAATTAGAACTCAGCAAAATTCAGAATTAAATGAATATCTGCCTTTTAGTTCAGTGGTGTGAATTTGAAACGAATTGGCAACACTCCACAGAAATTTCAACTGGAATTTGAATCAGAACAATGTAATTAAAAGTCTTCAATCTTATCAGTTCATCCATCCGTAGATCTACAGAAATAAAACAGATAATACATGTTTCACGACAAAATACTACTTTAGTCTCTCTGCTTCAACATTTAATTAAATGTTATTTGCAGTTCCTTGCAACTGTGAAATGTACTAGCAATTTTAGAGTGAAAATTGTTTCTACACCATGTGTACCATATATCTATCCATCCATCCATCTGACAAGGATTGTCAATTGTTAATAAGAAAGTATGTCTTGATACATTTTGATTTTCCAGTTAAAATTTCTTTACATTTCAACTAATTTTAAAGGGGTCATATGATGTTGCTAAAAAGAACAGTATTTTGTGTATTTGGTGTAATGAAATGTGTTTAAGGTTAAAAAACACATTTTCCACATACTGTACATCATTGTTTCTCCTCTATACCCCGCCTTTCTGAAACGCGTCGATTTTTACAAAGCTCATCGGTCTGAAAAGCAAGGTGTGCAATGATTGGCCAGCTATCCAGTGCGTTGTGATTGGCCGAATACCTCAAGCGTGTGACGGAAATGTTACGCCCCTACCATACTGTGATGCCCTGTCAGGCCAGAGCGACGAGACAAAAACATTAAAACCCATTATAAACGAGGCATTTGTTGCATCCAGTGGGGCCATATTTATGGATTATAATGACTTATACGGTCTTTTTACATGTTGCATTGCGCCGTGTAAACATAAAACCATGCCTGTATTTGTGATCGGAGAAATGACAAACAACAAGCGTTACTCTACACTGCTCAAAACTCGCGTTTGAACCGTTAGTGGCAAATTCTTTATATATAAAAAACGTACTTACAGTCTGTGAGTCAGAACAGCCAGCAGTGTAGTCTACTCTACCAGGATCAGGAAACAGTCCTCCATAAAATGTGCTGCACACATCTGAATATTTGGGTTGAAAATGTGTTGTAAATACAACTTAACCATTGATTTCTAGTCGTGTCCTCTTTTGGAAGGCCAAACAAAGTAGTTTCGCTTTCACAACGAAACACACAGCGTCTTCACGACATGGCGGCAGCAACAATACTACAGCGAGAATAAAAGTTACGCCTTCTTTCTTTGCGTGAACATTTGGGGGGGTGTTATGCAAATCTTCCCACATCGTGACGTAGACATGTGGGGGCGTGTTAGAACGAGCCGTTTTAGGTAGGCGTGGTTGACTCTTAACTTTTATAAAGAAAATCTCTTTGGATTTGAGACTTTAGTCTTTGCAACTTTACAGATCTTCTTTATGCACCAAGAGCTTATAACACTTAAAAATTGAAATCGCATTATATGACCCCTTTAATTCTACTTCCATACATTCAAATTTGAACTATAATTCTGCATCCTGTTTGCTAACACAATTCAAACTCGACTGAAATTCAGGAATTAAATTGAAATTTAAAAGGCATTCACAATTCCATTCTGAATGGTGCACAACCCCCGGAGTGATTGTGAATTTCACTGAGAGCTTCTCATCTTCCACTTGACTTTTTGAACGACATGTGAAACTCTGTGCCGAAGCCCCTGTTGAACCGGGGGACACTTCGTATGCCCATCAGGGGCCACAGCTTTTGATAACACAGCTGCCTAAGAGGAAAGACACGTGTGGCGTGGGTATGTGTGTGCGACTCTCCAGATTCCCGGGATATGGGGTTCAGCTGCCACACACAGCCCCATACTGCTACACTGCTTGTGCTGTTTGCTTGCCGATCACAAGGATTCCACCTACTGAGACTTCAGAGGATGCAACAGACTCATCTGCTGCCCTGGATCAGCAGATGTGAAAAGCATTTCTTTATTTCCTTACTTATTTTTATTCATTCAAAGGCTGGCATAGTGGGGGGCTCTATGCAAGTGTCACATGACCAGAATCACCAGAAATTACTTTAATGCAATTATTTCAGTTAATCATTAATGAAAATGACTGTGTGAATGTTTTTTTAAGTGTTTAGATCGTCAACAATACTGAAAATTAGATGAAAATGTAATTAAAACATACTGCTGACAAAAATGGGATTTAAAAAAACTAATGCTACATATTATCAATGCACTAACAACTCTTTTTTTGTTACACTGAAGTGTTCTACTAGTACATGAACTCACGCAACTGCATAAACTCAGATATTTACACAACATTCACACCATATTACAACTTGCATCTGCACAAAATGATACAAATGCAAAAGTGAACTTAAACCAAGTTAAGTCACACTGCGAATGTACTCTTCCTTAACATAAGAAAGATTTGACATGTAGTAGCCACTAGCACAAAATTGCAAAAATAAAAGTAATTGGGGAAGAAAATAAACATTGCCCATTTGGGCCTCTCAGACAAAAAAAATAAAAATTAGCAGTTCCACTTGTTGCCACTACTGGAGAAGAAATGACATTTCACTTTAATGCCGACTACACCTTTACAAAAAAAAAATGCAGAGACAACATACTTAAATGAATGGCTGAAATAAGCAGTGTATGGTTCAGCAAGCATGATGTTCTGGGAACATGGCAAAGTACCCATTAAAATACACCTGTGCTAATTAACTCATTAATTATGATCCAAGTTACTTGATGATCTTAGCTAACTGGCTGTCAGCCTCAAAAATCACCCATGAAAAATACATCCCCAGAGCTTCGATGCTGAAGTCAGGCTATTAGCCATTCTCACCAGGCGTAACTTCTAAGCTATCAATCAGGGATTTCATAAGAAAAAGGAGCACTTCAGTTAAGTTACATACTAGTTCAAGTTCATGTTCACGAATGGCTGCAAGAAATCAGCGCACACTGAGGTCCATGCAGGAGCATGAGCTTCCCGGCAGATAATATCCACAAACACAGCGCTGACCCTGTTGACCTCTGTGCCCCATGCAACTTCCCTTTAGGAGCAGGAAGTCATTTTGTCCTAGTTCATTTACTCACCTGCTTCTGCTACGCGACAGCCACTTTTTTCCCATTGAAATAGCAAAGCCAACTCTTAAAACATAGAGTTTGTGTTTATTCAGCTTCCCTTCATCGGAGTCGGCCCACATGAAGCTGGCGTGGCAGCAGGCCACATGGTGCCTGAGGCAGAGTGGCACTCTAAGAGGCCCACAGCTGCCAGAGCCCATACCAACCCCCTGAACACCCCCGACTGCAACGGCAGAGAAAACAACGGTTCCATGGAGAGCAAGGATTAAGAAAACATACACAGAAGATCTTTGAAGTAGGGCGAGTGCTTGCCGATGGGCAGCTATATGAAAAGAGAGGGAAATTTTGGGGAGTTCAGTGTGGAACAGAAGAAAAACACAAAAGACAGTGATGAGTCGAAAAAGTTACGTGCTCACAGCATGTGGCCCCCAGACGTGCTGCCGTCAAATTCAAAAATTCCGCTATTCGCTTTAATCAACTCAGTTGAATCAGGAGCCGTCATCACATTTTCGAAAATTCACAACAGACACATTTTACTTTTTGAATCACCAACGAAATGTGGACCATTCTCTTTTGCAGCAAACAAATGCTGAATTATAAAGATTTTTGATTATGCATCATCTGCTAAACACAAAAGAAGACATTTTGTAGAATCATTCTACTGTTTTTGTTCATTGAGTGAAAGTCACTGGACTCCTTTGACTTTTATTGTAACCATTTCTTGTGTTCATAGAAAAAGAAAAGACGTACATGTTTAAAATGACAGAAAGGCGAGTAAACATTCTTGAAGTAGTGTAAAAATGAACAACTAAGTTAATTTCTTAAGTTTCTAAGAGAATTTAATAATTTTAACATAAAAAATCCACTTAGGCCTGTCTATCTCTAATGGTCTCAGCTGCCAAAGTGCCCAAGAAACCCAGTTTCACCTGGAATATGCGTTATAGTTTCCCTATATGAATGTGAAATATATGACAAGTTCTCTTGCTTTTGTGAAGGTTGTGGTCTTGGTATGTGTAATGAGCTCTATTAGAGATGATGGATGTGTTGTTTTCGCAAGTGTGTTCGTATTTTCCTCGCTCAGATCGGCCGTTTTAATTGCCTGCAGTGTGTTGTGTGCAGGGAAATGAACGGAAATATCTGGATGTGGCTGGTTCTGCGTAGATGTCGTGGCAACCAGCTGTTTCCAGTTGATCATAATTTGTTCAGCGTTTTGAGTAAAGCCCTGCAAATTCACCATCCACCAAAATATTTGTTGACTTTTTGTTTTCAGAGTAAATATAACCTCTTGTAAAGACGACTATTTTGCATTTGGAAGCCTCTTATTCATGCGCCTGTTGCTCTTTTGCTGATGTCCACATGTGTTTGCAGAGATGGTTTCCCTCTGTAGTTTTAATTGTTCTCAGTTGTGAAATGGTGAACAGGTGGAATAAATGCTTTACATAAACACCAGCTCATTTTAGTTTGACTTATGGAAGAAAAGATGGTTTGAGACTGTCAGGCTCCCTAAAAGCCCTAACCAAAACACATCAGAGTGCACTCCTACATAAACATACTCTCTCCTCCATCCCAATCTAGTTCTCTAATTTCCCATCTATCTATCTATCTATCTATCTAATAGGATGCCCAATTTGAATTCGAATGTAGGAAAGAATCAAAATAAATGGAATTTCAAATAAATTATTTCTTATTTTTCTTAACTAGGATGATAGGTAGACATTTTTAAATTAGAATTCAGTAAATCACTCTTCCTTCCACTCCAATTTCCAATTAAAATTCCAAATCATTTATTAAAAGAGTTAGTTCTTTAATTCTGAATTCTGAACAACCTTGTCATATCTGTTGTTTCAGAAAGAGAAAAAAAATGCATGGCCATGCATATTAGAAAATGGCGGCGAGCTGTTAACTTCTCTGCTGAGGGAAGGGGGTTTCCAAAATCCTTGTGTTTACAGAATCAATGCCTTCAAGCAGCAAGCAATCATTACTTTTACTTATTTATTTAGGGGTTTATTTGGAAGAGCATTGTTCAGATATGACGACCTTGAACAGACGCTTGTGTATGACTGTGTGTTTGGCTGAATGATTTACCTCACTCTTGAGAACAGTTTACACCAACATGATGTGAGAAGAGTGGCCAATGAAAGATAAAAACCGCCATTGCGTTCCAAACCCAGTCCTTAACATATAAAGTTCCAGCTAAGATTAGCAATGTTTTTGCTAGCGTCTGAGCATGAGTTTAACGCCTGCTGCTTCTAATTAAGGATCATGTTCCCACATGGAAAGTGAAAAGGACAGACCAGAATCTGGAGTAAACCAGTGGAGACACATGCACCCAGGATCAGAAGAATGAGTTTGACATGGGCACCAAACCATGAGACAGTGGCTCATCAAATGCTAACGTTCACATTACAAACTAATACATGCCTTCTAAACAACAGGGCAGCTTGACCTGAAGAACGGTCGCCTTCTCTGAACTAGAAATTTAGCATTACATCACTTGCTCACCAATAGATCCTCTGCTGTGAATGGGTGCCGTCAGAATGAGTTCAAACAGCTGATAAAAAAAAAACATCACAATAACCCAAGTTATTCACACGACTCCAGTTGATCAACTAATGTCTTGTTAAGCAAAAACATGCATGTTTGTAAGAAACAAATCCATCATTAAGACTTCATTAAGACGTTTTTACTTTAAACTACTGTTTCTGGCCCATTATCCATAATAATGCTTCTTTTTCTCTTAGAACCATTCTGAACTGTTTTGCTTGTAAGTGGTGCTTGACCTGTGCATATTTCTCGACTTAATCAGACAAGAGGACTTTCAGTAGAGAAAGCATTAATATGAATAGAGGACTTTTTTAGCTGAAAGCTAGTGAGGTAGGGTGCTATGTTTTTGTGTTCGTGAACACACAGAGAGAGTTTGAGTAACTTTGTTGAGGGGGCCGTAAGCAGGGGTCAGCTGATGACCGGGCTATACATGTAGTCAAACTATTACTTAAAGCACTGATGGTTCACGGGTTTGGTCACTATGACGAAACTGACAAAATGAGATGAACTCAAAAAAATAAAAAATAAATAAATTTAAAAAAAGGAAGATTTTACTTATTTTAGTTTTTTTTCCTAAGAGATATGGCTAAGCAGGTGTCACTTGTGGGTGATGCTGCAATAGACTTCATAAACCTAGGGTTAGACTGTTAGCTAAACTAGCAGGGACCCACCAAATACCTCATCAAAAGAAAAAGAAAAAGAAACAGTGGGAATTGTTCCTAGTTCTATCTTGACCTACAATGTGTCGAACAGTAGCTGCCCTTCAATGTATTAGGTCTGGCACTGAGGAGTGAGGAGAAAGTAGAGAGGAAACAGGGATTATGCTACTAATAACCTGTATAATTCATTAAGGAAACAACAGTTGCTAGAACTACTGTAATCCTATACAAAACGCGAAGATGGTGATGGTAAAACTAACTAAAATAAGGTCAAAGTAGAACAAAACAAAAGGGGTCCTAATGGCTGTAGGAAATTAAAAAGGGAAAGTAAATAAAAATATTAAAGGTATATATAAAAAAATATATATAAAAAAAAAATAAATAATAATAAAATAAAATAAAAAATCATTCAAAGAAAGGTTTTCCTATTAATTAATTAGCAAAGAAAAGTCCTTCCCTTGTGTATTTTCCTTATGGGCAAGGAAGCGATTTTCTTCACCTAAATTCCAGGAGGTCGTAAATGTATGAGGTGTCAGGGTTACCATGGAACCAGGGGCCTGTTCGGCTTCCTGGGGTGTTACAGAGTATTTGTTAAATCTAGCTAACAAAATATATATTGTGTGTTTGAGTGGTCCAGACGCTACAAAGGTTTGATGTTAAAAACATTTTGATGGATTTCATTTATTGTAAACATGCAGCTTCTTGCTTCACAATACATTGATTGATGGAATGGAGTCATATGAATTACTTGTGGATTTCTGTGATGTTTATCAGCTGTTTGGACTCTCATTCTGATGGCACCCATTCACTAAAGAGGATCCAATGGTGAGCAAGTCTGTTCCAATGAAAAAATTAATTAATCTACATCTCAGACAGCATCTTAGATGTAAATTCTCAGCAAATTTTCATTTTTGGATGAACTATTCTGTGTGCACAGATAAATCATTTATAATAATGCAACATTCCACCAAAAAAAAAAGATTTGTCAATTTTAATTTCATGGACTGACTTTGGAAGCACTAAAATAATACAACTAATATAAAAATTCAACAATCTAAAAAAAAATAAAGAGACAAACTGAAAAAACAAATTGAACATAAATGACTTTTTAATAAGTTTGACGTAAAGACATACATGTATATGTACATGCATATTGAAATTTAATAAATTAACCATATATTTTCTGTATTTCTGGATGTGCATCTCCCAGTTTGTCATATTTTACAGTAATCAAATGCAAACCTGCAGCTAAACAGGAGCTGTATATGTGGCTGCTGTCTCTCAGCTTTGCCTGGTAGGAGAGATACATTTCCACAGAGCATCACTAAGGAGTGATGGCTTACTAGCTGAACTCTTACAGTTTTATAGGATCTCAGATGTGCCAAATGTGTTTCAGATGTGAGTCGGTCTTGATCGGCGTCCGTCACTGTCACTCCCTCTCCAGTTTACAGAGGAAGGCTGATTTTGTTCCGACAGTCTTAGACCTCGGGTATTATTTTCACTTTTTGGAGACACTTTGATGGGGGTTGTCAATTGTGTCTTTAGACTACAGTACACACAACTGTCTAACTTGGCCTTACACTTCCTGTCTGCAGTTTGGCAGAGATATAAATCCCATTTAGATCTGCTAGAAAAGCCAAGGGCTTTCTCTGCATTAAGTTGTCCGGGGGTTTTTTTCCCGCATGGTTCATATATAAATGTAACCAACTTTTTAATATGAGCAGAACAACTTTAACTCTTATAGTCAGTATTGTTTTAACAACAGCTGAGAATGTTGCTAAATCACATTTTTAAAAGCTTGTTTGCTCATAGAAATATAACTTCTGCTTTCAAAGGCCAAAGTAATCTCTGACTACAACATATAAAGTGTGAGATTCCACAGTGTCAGCTGCAAGTATTCCTAATTCCCTGGATTTAAAGGATCTTAGGAAGACCTCTTCCACCAGCGCTCTCTAAACATCCACAGCGTTTATATGAACTCAGAAGACTCCATGAAAAATGTGTCGGTTCCTCTCATGAATCGTGAGGCCGAAATGAGCGGGAACAGTCTGGCTGATGTAAACACGCTGAGGACAAGAGAGCTCATCAGCAGCGGTAGCAGCGCCGTTGTTTTAAATATCATTGACGCATGTTATTACATGGCCAAGCTGTTGCAGCGGACGTCTTCTGAACAGTAGCCAGGCAACGTTATACTTCAACATCTCACTTTTCTCTCCATTTGAGAGTTTTGTTCTAAAAGAAATGTGTGTTTATACTTGAATTATTCAGCACAATACAAATTGGTTGACATCAAGACTGGACTTTTTGTCACAAGGTTCATATATCAGTATTCCCAAATGGCATTAGCAAATAGAAAATCTGTATAGCTCAAAACTTAATTTTTTCCCCCATTCCTGCTGAAAAAAAAACTTCTTAAACCAGCTTAAGCTGGTTTGCTGGTCTCCCAGATTTTGATGGGTTTGGGGCATTTTTCCATCTGGTCACTCATCTAAAACAGCTAAAGGCCAACTTGGCAAGGCAGGGAGTCCATCTTAAACCACCTACACTCTTAAAAATAAAGGTGCTTCATGATGCCATAGAAGAACCTTTTTGTCTAAATGGTTCCAATATGAACCTTTAACATCTGAAGAACCTTTCTGTTTCACAAAAGGTTCTTTGTGGCGAAAGAAGGTTCTTCGGATTACAACAAAGTAAGAAAGACATGGTGAATGGTTCTTTGTGGAAACAAAAATGGTTCATGGCATCGCCGTGAAGAACCTTTTAAGCACCGCTATTTTTAAGAGTGTAAGATCATCCTCATCCAGTTTAAGAAGTTACCTTCAGGTGTCTTGTTTCCAAATCCTGTTCCTGGAGAGTTCATTTCCAACTCTGTTTCAACACAAAATCATCAAGTGTTCCTGAAGATTTAATTAGGTGGTTCAGATGTGTTTGATTAACTTTGGAGCTGAACTTTGCAGGAAGGTAGATCTTCAGGAACAGGACTGGCAACCCCTGACCTATAGCATTATATTTCTTACATCCAGACCAAATGCCTCATGTCAAGCTGCTGCTCATGCAACACAAAAATGTCTCCTTACACTTACAGGCCTCCACTGAAGAATCAGATAAGAGTTATCAGCAAATTTGTCTCAAACACAGAAACACGGTAAAGACGCGATTGAGCATGCAAAGTGGCAGTTTCCATGAACGCTCCTAACATGGTTTGGTTGAATTAGGGTTCAGCTGAAGTCAAGCTAGGTGGCAGAATTACAACACCTTAACATATGTCTAGCACTTTGTGTGTCGAGACGGAGGCAGCTGAAATATCACTCCATCTCCAATGGCCTGGAAGCAATTAAAATATGGCTATTTTTTAATTTTACAATTACAGTGATTGTATTTTTCTAAAGCCGCGAAATTGCAATTACCTAGAACAACACTGCAACGGTCGCAGCAGAGCTATGTACTTTCTTTTTTCCCTCTCCCCCACCTACTCTGAAGCAGTCAAGCATATTGTTTCCTCGCTCGCTGCCAAGAAAATGAGGAACATTTGTGAACAGAAACATAATGCTATAGAAGTCCGAGCAGTAAAGTCAAGCGGAATATCCATCTTAACAGATTCATTTACATGCATACGTTCCCCTTCACACTAGTGCTTTATGGAAATGAAAACAGCAACATTCACCCCTCTGGTCAGATGAGAAACTCGCCGGCAACAGAATCTCAATTCATTTACACACACCGGCTCACAGTGTACATAAACAACATAACTCTTTCTAATGTTCTTTCCACTTGGAGCTTGGTAAACCTTGTCTTTGGTGTGCTTGCTAAACTTGCTCCTTGGTTACATATGATTTATATCTCTTCAGGTCCAAAGTGACTAAGTCTATGATTTAAAACATTTACAAGCATCTAGCTGTGTAATCTGGGAAAGGTCTTGTCATCTTCAAGATATTCTTTTTATTAAATCAAATCTCACTCTGATGCACTAGAAAGAGTGGACCACACCACTGTACACAGACTAATACAATACATTTGTTCAACCCCGGATCATGAACTTGCAAAAGAGTGAACTAATTTGAACCTAAATGATTACAATACACACATTCTTTATTACTGTATGGTACAGCGTAGCTATGGGTTATTATATTGCTCATCATTCTCATCTTTCCAAAAAAAAAAAAAAAAAAAAAAAAGCATTGCCTGCAATAAAATGTGCAGTAAATGATGCAATAAAGTTTTTAGTCTTTAAAATAACCAATAATTTGCTGTTTTTAAGTCACATGACCTTTGATTTTCATGGGGTGACAACGGCATATCCCTTCTAGTATGTTTTTTCTACATCATGACACTTATTTTGCATCTTTGATAATCCAACAATGTGGTTACTTGACCAACTTTAACTTGATTAACTTTTTCTTGAATACATTTTAGAAAATATTAATATCAATATATGATAACAATGTACCAATGTAAGGGTAAAATTGGTTTGTTTCTATATGGCAACTTTGTACTGCAATTATCCGGCACTAACGCATTTCCTCATTGGAAATTTGTATAGATAGTGGCAATAATTATTTATTTGGAAGCATTTACCATTTTATAATTGCATTTGCGTATAAATAACAATTATAATTTGCATTAAAAACAATGAATAGATACACAAATTAATTTAAAAAGACAGTTTCATTTAGTAAGAAATTAAGTCGTTTTGGACAATTTTCCATTGTGGTACAGAGTTGCCACATTTCTCTATAATATATATATTTTTTTTTTTCAAATACTATTTTTCTTTTTTAAAAGAAAATAAATAGGGGGAAAATATTCTACTAAAACAGTGTTACATTTAAATACGATCCTCCATCTCTGTGCAAACCTCCTGCTCACTTTTACAGAACAGATAGTTCATGTCAACAGTTAATGTATATTGAGCACTCCAGCTTGCATTCATCCATCTAAACACACAGGACATTATTATAGGGACGAGTAGCCCCGGTTATGAACCAGATGGCCTCCGTCTGTCCCACACCTCTGGATGGATGACCAGCAGTCGAGATTTTCTCTCACACTTCAGACATTTCAGGTCTAATGGCTAGTGGTAGTTATTTGGTCTGAAGTGGACGCATTTAGCCTCAACGCACTTTCACACACTCCCACAGACTCCCTTCTCCTTACGCCAACTTCTTATCAAATTTCCCGCTAGGCACTTCAAACGTTCTGTATATTTTTAGTGGAGAGAAAAAGGAGTCACCTTCAGGTTCAAAGTTCAGGGTCAGACCGCTTTATTTATGTTTAGACGACATTCTTGTTCTAACGTAATGAATTTGTCATGAGCTTTGCAGTGAACTGCTCAAAGGGCCCAAAACAACTATATCACTTCTAGCAGTCTTACATAACCAGATTCATCATTTTGGTTCCAAAACCCAAAAGGATCTTCACTATTTTGGCAGAACCCACAGAATCTACGGATCACACCGCTGGCTTCTCCCGTCAGGGGAAAGCCCAGAGCCTGGGGAATTGGCCCAGAGTATCAAGGTTAGAATGAGTCACCATGTGGAGGAGGCGAACGGAGGGCCTCCCTGCTTGGCTGTCATGATGGGGAGATGGAAAAGAAGAATCTGAGAGCTGAGCCATGGCCTGTCAGATCCCGTTCAGGAACGGTCGTGATGGGTTCACCCAGAGTGCCATGGCAGGATCATTTGCTTCAGCTTCACTTTTCTGTTCCTTTACCAGGCAAAAACAAAATGGTGTGATTCACATACAATGCCTTTTTATTCCAGAGTGTCTCCAAAAACTTGGCACAAACTCAAATTCATAAAAAAAGCTGTAAAAATACACAAACTACTGTTCAAAAGTTCACGATCGATTTTTGAAAGAAGTCTGTAATGCTCACCAAGCATTTATTAGATAAAAAAAAATACAGTTAAATAGTAACACTGTGAAATATTATTACAATTTAAAGTAACAGTTTTCTATTTTAACTTATGTCTATAACAGAAAGGCAGAATTTTCAGCAGCCATTACTCCAGTCTTCAGTGTCACATAATCCTTCAGAAATCATATGCTTATTTGGTGCTTATAAACTTTGTACTGCAATTATCCGGCACTAACGCATTTCCTCATTGGAAATTTGTATAGATAGTGGCAATAATTATATTTATTTGGAAGCATTTACCATTTTATAATTGCATTTGCGTATAAATAACAATTATAATTTGCATTAAAAACAATGAATAGATACACAAATTAATTTAAAAAGACAGTTTCATTTAGTAAGAAATTAAGTCGTTTTGGACAATTTTCCATTGTGGTACAGAGTTGCCACATTTCTCTATAATATATATATATATTTTTTTTCAAATACTATTTTTCTTTTTTAAAAGAAAATAAATAGGGGGAAAATATTCTACTAAAACAGTGTTACATTTAAATACGATCCTCCATCTCTGTGCAAACCTCCTGCTCACTTTTACAGAACAGATAGTTCATGTCAACAGTTAATGTATACTGAGCACTCCAGCTCACATTCATCCATCTAAACACACAGGACATTATTATAGGGACGAGTAGCCCCGGTTATGAACCAGATGGCCTCCGTCTGTCCCACACCTCTGGATGGATGACCAGCAGTCGAGATTTTCTCTCACACTTCAGACATTTCAGGTCTAATGGCTAGTGGTAGTTATTTGGTCTGAAGTGGACGCATTTAGCCTCAACGCACTTTCACACACTCCCACAGACTCCCTTCTCCTTACGCCAACTTCTTATCAAATTTCCCGCTAGGCACTTCAAACGTTCTGTATATTTTTAGTGGAGAGAAAAAGGAGTCACCTTCAGGTTCAAAGTTCAGGGTCAGACCGCTTTATTTATGTTTAGACGACATTCTTGTTCTAACGTAATGAATTTGTCATGAGCTTTGCAGTGAACTGCTCAAAGGGCCCAAAACAACTATATCACTTCTAGCAGTCTTACATAACCAGATTCATCATTTTGGTTCCAAAACCCAAAAGGATCTTCACTATTTTGGCAGAACCCACAGAATCTACGGATCACACCGCTGGCTTCTCCCGTCAGGGGAAAGCCCAGAGCCTGGGGAATTGGCCCAGAGTATCAAGGTTAGAATGAGTCACCATGTGGAGGAGGCGAACGGAGGGCCTCCCTGCTTGGCTGTCATGATGGGGAGATGGAAAAGAAGAATCTGAGAGCTGAGCCATGGCCTGTCAGATCCCGTTCAGGAACGGTCGTGATGGGTTCACCCAGAGTGCCATGGCAGGATCATTTGCTTCAGCTTCACTTTTCTGTTGCTTTACCAGGCAAAAACAAAATGGTGTGATTCACATACAATGCCTTTTTATTCCACAGTGTCTCCAAAAACTTGGCACAAACTCAAATTCATAAAAAAAGCTGTAATGTTGTTTGGGAGAAAGATTTCTCAAAGGCAGAGAGACATAAGACAAATCACTCATGGAAAAAATCAACAGGAGAAATCAGAAGTGAAAAATACACAAACTACTGTTCAAAAGTTCACGATCGATTTTTGAAAGAAGTCTGTAATGCTCACCAAGCATTTATTAGATAAAAAAAAATACAGTTAAATAGTAACACTGTGAAATATTATTACAATTTAAAGTAACAGTTTTCTATTTTAACTTATGTCTATAACAGAAAGGCAGAATTTTCAGCAGCCATTACTCCAGTCTTCAGTGTCACATAATCCTTCAGAAATCATATGCTTATTTGGTGCTTATAATCAGTGTTGAAAACAGTTCAGTCATCAATCTAGAATTAAACGAGATGGCCTTTGTAGGACATACTTGCTAGCAAGGAGCAGTTATTTTAACTTTTAAAAATAATTTATTATCCTGTTTACTACACCTGTCTAATGAGACTATACAACTTTTAAAATCACCATTGCCTGCAACTGATCACCACTTCTTAGAAAGAATGTGCAGTTGCAGCCATTTATCAAATAAATGTGGGCAATCTGTACCAATGAAGGCTATACCTCATGCATCCTCCATATTCCTATGAAAGACATTGGTATCCGAAGGGTGCATTTGGTGTGTCCTACAAGCGCAATTCAGTTTCTTTCACACAATCATTTCAAGGTCAACAAATTTTCTACTAAGAACAAAACATACCATCAACCTATGCTTTCGTAGAAATACAACATAGATTATGCATTTACATTTTTTCATAAAACAAATATAAAAAGGTATAACATGAAGCATACACATATATGGATAGTGTCCAGATACGTTTTCGATAACTTGTTTGACCTACGCTGCCATTTGATTAAGTTTAACCCAACGATCAAAGCATTTCAAACTCTCATTTGTGGAATGAGAAATTGTGTGAATCTCAGCCCCAAGAACTAACAAGTGTTTGCTATTAGAAAAATCATTCCATGGATGCACAGACGTTCAAATCAAAGTACAAAAGAAACCTACAATTAAATTTGAAAAAAGAACAAGACCTGTTTTGAAGGACTGAACGAGCTCTGCTTGGTACGAGGTCATATTCTGAGGACCTGATTGCTCAAGATCCGAAAAAGAACCTTCTAAAGAGTAAAGAATAATCAGTGACCGACTTAATAAAGGAAAGTGAGATACAACTTGTACGAGGCACTCCAGATGATGAACTGCTCATGGGACAGATGGGTAGAGGTTGAGGACACTGCAAGCAGATGCTACGTGTATGCGTCTCCAGCTTTAAGAGTTGGAAAACCCTCACAAGCAACTCAAATAACTGAAGGCTTTCTGTACGGTGAGGACTGTCCAACTGGCAGAGGAAGAAAAGACAGAACAAATATGGAGGAAAAGAGAGCGTGTGTGTTTGGCAGATGTGATTTGTTAGGTCCTGCCTTTGTCTGCGTGTTAATAGGAGGAAACAGACACGTTCATTAGGGTTCTGACCCTTGGAGGGTACAAAAAAAAAACTAGCTTAGTTTTTGCTAGTGACACTTGTTTGAGGTAGTAACTCAAAGGCAAATGGCATCAGTGTGAATGCACCTTGGTGTGGTCTGCAGCTGGTGACCTCCCAGTCTCCGCATCAGGGAGGCGGAAGAAATCAAACAACACAGCATCAGGCGCAACACAGCTGCCTGTGCAGGCATCTGTGTGTGGGGGGGGGGGGCAAATGAAGCTTTCCATTTCATCATGACTTTATTTTTCATCAGAATCTCAACATCTGCTGTGTAATATGTAATGGAATTTTTAATCTGAAATAGAAATGAGAAACTAAGCAAAAACATAAATCAAGGAATTGCAAAAGGTATAGAATAAGGATTAAAAATTGATTAGATATAAGATGCACATTATAAAATTTAAGTGGGTGTGAACAAATATTTTTACTTCATTTTACAGATGTTTTGTTTAAGAGCAACTTACTGTACCATTTAAATGCTTGTGGACAGCAAAAAAGAAATAAAAATGTTGAAAGTAGTGTATTTTACTCAAATAAATGCAGCCTTGCTCGGCATATACAGCAAAAACTGTAATACTGTGAAATATTGCCATTTAAAACAGGCCTAACTTTACTATTTTAATATATTGTAAAATGCAAATTATTCCCGTGATGCAAAGTTGGATTTTAAGCAGAAATCATACTAATATGCTGAATTTGTGCATAAGAAATATTTCTTCTTCTTATCAATTTTGTGGTCATATTTTTAATTAATTCCCTGATGAAGAGAAAGTTCAAAGGAACAGCATTTGTTTGAAATAGAAATCTTTTGTAAAATTATAAATGTTTTACCGTCACGTTTGATGAATTTAATGCAGCCTTTTTGAATGAAAAATAAATAAATCAATAAAAACCTTACTGACCCCATACTTTTGAATGGGAGTGTACAATGCATTATTCAAAAATATCTTGCTAAGGGACGAAATAAATAAACAAATAAATCTAAATTTTCTACAAAACTTGCAGTGTTTCTACCTCAGATTAACAAATAAAACAGGCAATTGTGAAATAAAGTTTATTGGATAAAATTAGACCGTAAATCAGGCATTTAAAAACTGTAAAAGTCACAGTGTGACATAAATCACAATAAAACAAAAAGTTAACAATTATAAGAAATAAATACAAAAATAAAACTGGTAATTGCTAAATTTTTAAAACACTTTTCAGGTGAAACTGTGAGATTTAGTCACATTGTGAGATGTAACTCACAACAACAAGATATAAATAAAGCAAGTAATTGTACCGAAGTTTAAAATAAGTAGTCATAGTGTGAGATATAAGTCACAATTACTTTTATATTTGTTCATTTTGAACACACAAGCTTTACATACCTAACACCTAGTGCTACTGAATTAAAAAGAAATGTTGTAAATAAATAGGTTGTGAGGTACATTTTTTTCATTTTCCCTTCATGTGGCCTTTTGCAACTTGCAATATTCACTCTTCTTTTTGTTCTCTCTCTCCGTTATCGTTCATCAAACGAACTGCGACAACAAAAACTGGTGCACTCTCTCTGAACTGGGTCTCAATCAGAGAGCGGCTGAACCAAACATAAACTATATGCCATCGCTGTCAAAGGTCAACTTTCAACCCCATATTACCATCTCAAAATGGCCGACCTCTGCCTGGCCTCTTTACCTTTAATCACAACCACAGAGAAAACCATTACACGACTCTCGGCTCCGAAATATCTCTAATACGTCTGTAATTGTGTGAAACCGTTCAAACAGACCGATAGGTTTGTGAAAGAATGGAATGCGGTGTATTTTCATCATTTGCTCAATTTTGCCTCCGACTCTTGCGGTCGTTCGTGCCTTAATGCGCAACAATCTCTCTTTCTTAAGTCTATTTTGGGATAGTTTTGAAATGGAGGGCCATATATCAGTGTGAGGTAGCAATGCTTATTTGGCAGTGACTCCCGCTGTCTGTGTGTACGGTGTTTAGCCCCCCTGCAGGACCCTATGACTCCCAAACATATTTCAAAGGGATTTACAGACTCGATAACAACCCTCTGTCATGTTACACTGAAAACCAAATACGAAAATTGACTCAAAGGCTCGCGAATGCTGTTGTTTTAACGGTGCATTCCACCTCTGTGTTTTCAGAACAAACATCTTTACAGGTTCTCAAACTATTTAGGTGGGGGGAAAAGGAAAACACATTATATGCTTTCAGCCGGGTTTGTTCAAATGCCATTTTGTTGAGTTGTATTACCAAGTTCACAGAAAATCTGAGTGCTTCAGAAGGACTTTCCAGAACTTTGGCCCCCACCAAAAGCAAACAGTCCAAATTGATCCCGTTGTTCCTTAAACAAGTGTGATTTATCATTTTAAATGTTTCCATTTTTCGAGCAGATTGCCCTTGTGGATGCCTCAGTCGCCTTGGCCACGGCAGTGATGACATGTCACATCTTTGCTCATCACTCGAAGAAAAGCAATAGCTCCGGAAATGCAGGAAGGAAACACTGAGTGTGTGTGTGAGATGTCTGAGCTGTAAAACTTCTCTGCAGTGGGCCAGAAGGACCATCTGCGTCAGATCAAAGCCAGATCCTGTGTGTTCTTCTCCACCGTTTCCCTAAACCTGGCGCACACACACACACAGCAACCACCAGACGGACACGGGCGCTTTTTGAACCCATGCAGTGCGGATTGGATAACAGAGATGCGTGTTTGTAGGGACACCGGAAAAGAGGATATAGCAGAAGAGGACTGGAGTAGTAAACTATGCCTGCGGTCGGAGGTTTACGAGAGAGACTCAGTAAGCAGGTGTGTGCTTCAACCAGTGGATGGATGGTCTGTGTTTCGACCATTTACAGCACACTTTCACAAGCGAGACGGGCTTTGATTAAGACAGGCTGCACGGTTCACCAAACAGAGCTGTGCAATGTCCGGCTTTATCAAACAAAGAGCTTCCTCACTATTCTGTATTTGGATATCTCTATCAGTTAGAGCACTCACTAACCAACTTCAGCCTAAAAAAGTAGTGGTTAAAAAATAGAAAGTACACTCTTAAAAATAAAGGTGCTTCACGATGCCATAGAATAACCTTTTTGTCTAAATGGTTCCATAAAGAACCTTTAACATATAAAGAACCTTTCTGTTTTATAAAAGGTTCTTTGGGGCGAAAGAACGTTCTTCAGATTATAAAAGGGTAAGAAAGAGGTGGTTCTTTAAAGAACCAAAAATGGTTCTACTATGGCATCGCTTGAAGAACCTTTTGAAGCACCTTTATTTTTAAGAGTGTAGGTGAAAGTTAAGAAAGAACGGCTGCTGTTACACATAATAAAGCTATTTAAAAGAGCGATATCTTTTAAACTATATAAATATCAAATTAAATATCGAAAGCAGCATTTATCTGACATAAATCAATGAGGATATCAATTAGAATGACAGAATTAAAAAGAATAATAATTAAACAAGAAAAACACTCCAATTTAATGGTTGAAAATATTTTGAAAATATATAGCATTTAGGCCCAAAAATACAGAATGATGATGCCAAATGCCTCAGGGTCAGGGTCACTCTGTGTTAATCAAAGAATAATTTTTTGAACAGGTTAATATACAAGAACCGTCCAAAAAATACCAATTCACCGCTACTCATAAATTACTGAAACTAATTTTCCCTATTCATTTTTTCCTAAAGACTTTTATCTTCAACAAACAGTTAAGTCATGAACCAAACCAGCCAAATCTGAGATGAATCATAACATTACAAACTTTGATTTGAAGCAAAAACATATGAAAGACAAAGGTACCAGATGTCTTTTATGAAATAAACTACAATCTCCTGAAGCACTTTGACTGATGTATAAAGACAGTAACACTTTAGTATAGGGACCAATTCTCACTATTAACTAGTTGCTTATTGGAATGCCTATTATTTATTAGTACTTATAAAACAAATATTCTGCATGACCATATTCTACATCCCTAATCCTAACACAATACCTAAATTTAACAACTACCTTATTAACTATTAATAAGCAGCAAATTAGGAGTTTGAGGCAAAAGTTGTAGTTAATGGTTTGTTAATAGCAAGAATTGGACCTTAAAATTAATTTATTACACAATAAGTAATTAATTAATTATTATAAATCACTGAAATGATTTTGTTTCTTTTTTATTAGGCTGAAAAAATTACTAATTGCATTAATATATTAAAAAAAACTGCTGATGTAGTATTTTGACATGCTACACTGCTACTTGTTGGCAAAAGTGAACATTCAGGCTACTGAAAAATGTAGTCAAGTTTATAGCTCCTATTAGTCATTGACTCTCCAACTCTGCCACATATACACAAAAACTTCTAGGTGATGCAGAAGCAGAAACTAAAAGAAGTTGTATAAACATTTTTTACTCACAACAGTGAGCTTTTCGGTTTAATTAACTTTCCACCACACCAGGCTGAGACAAACTATGGAAACCAAGATCTGCTCTGATAATTTCAGGGTGGCAACCACAAGGGTGAGCAGATAAAGATCTATCCACTGCTTTTCAGAGTACATTTCACAGACTGCCGGGTGGGATTTCTTTTCATTGAGAAGAAGCAAGCATGAATCCATGACTAATCATAAAATTTCTTTAAACTGCAGCAGTAATAATGTGAAAGCTGGTTATGAGGAAACGGCAGACGCCAAAGCTGTTCATGGTACATTTTTATCCAGTTTAGATTAAAGGTACGGTTCACCAACCACCCACTGCAGGAATGATTGTGCAATGTATGGTTGTGCAAAGTTGTAGTTAATGGCTACAGGGAGACCCCACAGAATTTATAGGCTTTCAGAATAATTAATTCTGCGTCTTTGACACTATCCCCTCTAGGGGTCAGTGATGTAAAATCTCATTTAACTTCTCTCGCTGTAGGGTCCTCTTGAAATCTTTTCCCCTTCATCTTTTAAATAAAGCCCAGACAAGCAAAACGTTGATGGCACAGCTCAATTTTTTCATATTCCATGATTCTGTCAAGCAGAGAAGAGGAAAGCAAAGAAAAGCAAATAATTATTCAGTGCAATTTAATTCCTGGTTCATGATACTGTTTCTACATAGTCATTTATATATGCAATCACTACAGAGCAAAGCATGATGGGTAAAGACTAATGTCAGTTCCCTATCAGCCCCTTCTGAGAATCTGAGGTGAATGACCCAAATGAGTCAGTGGTTCTCAAAGTTTTGGACAACATTTGTTATCTTATTCTTACTCAAATTTGCCTTATTGATGATGCACTTTATTTATACATTCATTTTTGAATACTTTAACTATTTCCCCACTAGCATTTTTTCTTTTTAAAAAAGTTGCCAGCCCCCACCAGTATTATTGATCATTTACACAAAAGTTTAAAGGCCCCCAGAATATTTTGTTGTATGAATATCCGAACATGAAATATGCCAAAATAAAGAACAGTGCCTCTGCTTCAAAAAAAAAAGTTTTATTCTAGCTTCATGCAATGCTTTTTTCAGCAATTGAATGTTGGGTAAGTTTCATGAAAAAGCTATATTTTGAACAAAAAGCTGAGAAAATCACATTTTTGTAAAACACTACTACATCTGGGTCAGATTCAGAACGATAATCAAAACATTGATGGAATGGAATAGATTGCTTCTATCAACACATCCAAAGCTTGCACTGTCCTATACTTCCTGGATCCACATTTACTGTAAGGAAGCATGTCATTTTTAGAGAGCGAGAGAGAGAGAGAGAAAACATGAGCATGCTAACCCCACTTAACCAATTTGCCAAAACGTAAAATTGTTACAGATTTTCATGATAGTGTGTGGTATATTTTTTTTTATTATATTATCATTACAGTGTAATGAAAACATTATTGAGCAAAACAGTGAAAACTTTGGAAGATATGCAGTTTCACTGACAATTTGAAACTCCTTTATTGATATAAAAATAGTTTTAATAAAAATCACTTTAAAATTTAATTTTAAATACTGATACTTCGGTAAATACCAGGCTGAGACAAACTATGGAAACCAAGATCTGCTCTGATAATTTCAGGGTGGCAACCACAAGGGTGAGCAGATAAAGATCTATCCACTGCTTTTCAGAGTACATTTCACAGACTGCCGGGTGGGATTTCTTTTCATTGAGAAGAAGCAAGCATGAATCCATGACTAATCATAAAATTTCTTTAAACTGCAGCAGTAATAATGTGAAAGCTGGTTATGAGGAAACGGCAGACGCCAAAGCTGTTCATGGTACATTTTTATCCAGTTTAGATTAAAGGTACGGTTCACCAACCACCCACTGCAGGAATGATTGTGCAATGTATGGTTGTGCAAAGTTGTAGTTAATGGCTACAGGGAGACCCCACAGAATTTATAGGCTTTCAGAATAATTAATTCTGCGTCTTTGACACTATCCCCTCTAGGGGTCAGTGATGTAAAATCTCATTTAACTTCTCTCGCTGTAGGGTCCTCTTGAAATCTTTTCCCCTTCATCTTTTAAATAAAGCCCAGACAAGCAAAACGTTGATGGCACAGCTCAATTTTTTCATATTCCATGATTCTGTCAAGCAGAGAAGAGGAAAGCAAAGAAAAGCAAATAATTATTCAGTGCAATTTAATTCCTGGTTCATGATACTGTTTCTACATAGTCATTTATATATGCAATCACTACAGAGCAAAGCATGATGGGTAAAGACTAATGTCAGTTCCCTATCAGCCCCTTCTGAGAATCTGAGGTGAATGACCCAAATGAGTCAGTGGTTCTCAAAGTTTTGGACAACATTTGTTATCTTATTCTTACTCAACTTTGCCTTATTGATGATGCACTTTATTTATACATTCATTTTTGAATACTTTAACTATTTCCCCACTAGCATTTTTTCTTTTTAAAAAAGTTGCCAGCCCCCACCAGTATTTTTGATCATTTACACAAAAGTTTAAAGGCCCCCAGAATATTTTGTTGTATGAATATCCGAACATGCAATATGCCAAAATAAAGAACAGTGCCTCTGCTTCAAAAAAAAAAAAGTTTTATTCTAGCTTCATGCAATGCTTTTTTCAGCAATTGAATGTTGGGTAAGTTTCATGAAAAAGCTATATTTTGAACAAAAAGCTGAGAAAATCACATTTTTGTAAAACACTACTACATCTGGAGAAATTCTGAGGTAAGCTGTACTGCACTACATCATACTGTCAATTACATAATTTAACCACAGAAACCACCACCAACATCGTATTTGCTCCATCCACAAGTCGTTTAACAAATACTGTTTTCTTTGAAAAAGTGACTCAATGGTCAGATGTCAGGCATAAAAATAAATGGTGTGGTCACATGTAATCAATTAGACCTCATTAAAGGGAGTGATAGGTGCTCAGGGCTTGTCGAAGGCCATGGGGTTAAAAGAAGCAAAACCCAACAGGAAAACCCCAAATCTTGCGGCCTGCCAGCGGCAGGACAGGATTATGGAAGGTTTGGTTACTCTTTGGCTCGTCTTTCCCATTTCATCAACTAACCTTGTCAATTCTCTCTCTTCTACTTGATCTCACACTTTCCGTTGGAATTTCCATTTGCTAATCTGACACACTACTACTGAGTTTCCCGGGCTTAACCGCCAGTACTTTTCCCCGCCTCATCTTGAGCGAAACCATCGCAGATGTAGTTCGTGCCACACTTTCAATCACTGGAATGCCAAGTAACTGAGCATACTGTATACGCTGGATGAATAAATATGTACCGCTTGGTCTGAGCTGTTTTCTGTATATTTGTAATGTTTCAGCAGCAGTTTTGTGAAGCTGACAGGGAGAGTGCTCTCTGAGGAGGTGGTCGGTCTTAAACAGGAAATGCTAGGGCATGGCAGCTGTATTTGGCATGGATGAATCACAGAACTGTGTAGAGGAAAGGGGTTACTTCTGTTTGTCTAGTTCTACTCATTGTTATGAAATATTTAATTACTGGTATGATATCTGTATATGTAGGTTGACTTCATGTATACCTAACGGAAGAAAGTATTTTTGTTTAAAGTGCAGTAATATTTTTACTGTACATTTTTATATGGAAAAAAGTGATCAAATCTCAAACAAAACCAAACAAAACAGAGTATTTTGTTATATTCAGTGCAATTTGATGTCCACATTACTTTCAAGTTACAATTATGAACATAGGATGACAGTAATTTTATGTAGTGAGCTTTAGTTACAGTAGCCTATTAGATGAACAGAAAGCAATCTCCCATATTATAGGACTACTAACTAAATAAATAAATGAACATACGATATTGATTTTAGAGTTTCAATTCTTTTATAATTTTACTAAGAAATAAAAACCATGACTAATGTATAAAACAATCAGCCAAGCAACATGACAAAAATTGCAACAATAAAATACTATATTATTAACACTGAATTATTAATTCAATAATTCATTTTTACTGCAATCGAAAACTGAGACTGAAGAATGCTGAAGTTGTGTTTGACTGGAACTACAGAGAGCTAGTCGGAAGTGTGGTAGGTCTAATATTTAGCATTACCATGGGCAACAGTGAGTATTATGAAATATCTGACTGCTTAATGCTCAATTGACCCTTCACAGGGAGTTTGATTGACAAACAATCTGACCAATCATAACGCTGATTCTACCATTTTGCCAGACAAACAATCCAAACAATCTTTGTCTATAACTAGTACTAGTGAATGAACAAAGGTGAAAAAGACATAAATATACAATAGTGACCCAAAGTCTGGAATCACTGAAAGTGCTTTTAATTTGTATTTTTCTAAGATTAGCCAAATTTATTGTTATATTTTATTATAGATTTCTTATGTTTTTAACAAATTCATAATGCCAAGTTTTACTGAAATGTAAAAATGTATTTTAAAACTATAAAGCATTATTAAAAGCTTATTAGTAAAACATTTAGACTGTGATCAAAAGTTTGGATTAAGTAAGATTTTTTTTTTAAAAAAAGACTAATTTTCATCAAGGATGCATTAAATTTATCAAAAGTGGCAGTAAGATTATAATGTTAGAAAAGATTTAGATTTCAAATAAATGCTGTGTTTTTAAAGTTTCTATTCATCAAAGAATCCTGAAAAATTCATTATTTTTTTATTTTATGATTTCCACAAAAATATGAAGCCATTTTCAACCACTAAACTGGATGCTTCAAGTGTTCTCAACACTGATAATAAGAAATGTTTCTTGAGCACCAAATCAGCATATTAGAATGATTTCTGAAGGATCATGTAACACTGAAGACAGAGTAATGGCTGCTGAAAATACAGCTTTGCAATCAACATTTTAAAATATATTCAAATAGAAAACAGTTATTTTAATTTACAACAATATTTCACAATATTGCTGTTTTTACTGTATTTTTGATCAAATAAATGC
>NW_015505285.1:733045-738354 GCF_001515645.1 Sinocyclocheilus grahami | reverse complement strand
CTAAAAAGAACATTATTGTGTGTATTTGGTGTAATGAAATGTGTTTATGCGGTTTAAGGTTAAAAAAACACATTATTTTCCACATACTGTACATTATTGTTTCTCCTCTATGCCCCACCTTTCTGAAACATGTAGATTTTTACAAAGCCCGGTCTGAAAAGTAAGGTGTGCTCTGATTGGCCAGCTATCCAATGCGTTGTGATTGGCCGAATACCTTAAGCGTGTGACGTAAATGTTACACCCCTTACCATACTGTGATGCCCTGTCACATTAAAACCCATTATAAACAAGTGACAAGACATGTGGCCAAGTATGGTGACCCATACTCGGAATTAGTGCTCTGCATTTATCCCATCCTAAGTGCACTCACACAGCAGTGAACACACACACACCGTGAACACACACCCGGAGCAGTGGGCAGCCATTTTTGCTGCGGCGCCCGGGGAGCAGTTGGGGGTTCGGTGCCTTGCTCAAGGGCACCTCAGTCGTGGTATTGAAGGTGGGAGAGAGAGCTGTACATTCACTCGCCCCACCGACAATCCCTGCCGGTACGAGACTCGAACCCGCAACCTTCGGGTTACGAGTCCGACTCTCTAACCATTGGCATTTGTTGCATCCAGTGGGGACATAATTACGGATTATAATGACTTATACTGTCTTTTACACAGTACTTTTACTGTCTTTTGCATCGCACCGCGTAAACATAAAACCATGTCTGCATTTGTGATTGGAGAAATGACAAACAACAAGATTTTTTTTTCTAGGTATGACGAAGCGGATATTGTCCTCTTTTGGAAGGCTAAACAAAGTAGTTTCACTTTCACAACGAAACACAGGGTATTCACGACATGGCGGCAGCAACAATACTACGAGAATAAAAGTTACGCCTTCTTTCTTTGCGTAAACATTTGGGTGGCGTTATGCAAATCTTCACACATCGTGACGTAGACATGTGGGGGCGTATTAGAATGAGCCATTTTAGGTAGGTGTGGCTGACTCTTAACTTTTATAAAGAATATCTCTTTGGATTTGAGACTTTAGTCTTTGCAACTTTACAGATCTTCTTTATGCACCAAGAGCTTGTAACACTTCAAAGAGAAAGGAAAAATTGAAATCGCATCATATGACCCCTTTAA
The DNA here is from genome assembly GCF_001515645.1 of Sinocyclocheilus grahami. Taxonomy (NCBI): domain Eukaryota; kingdom Metazoa; phylum Chordata; class Actinopteri; order Cypriniformes; family Cyprinidae; genus Sinocyclocheilus; species Sinocyclocheilus grahami. Next base: position 737,218 of record NW_015505285.1, on the reverse strand, counting down.
AAGTTTATTTTAATATTTAAATTTGGTTGTTTTCACAACAGCATCAAGCTACGTGCTGTTTGTATACAACTTGATTATGCAATGCAGCATGATTTGAGAATGTGGAGTTCACATGGTCATGGTCACTTTGTTTACAATTTTTCAAAACCAAAACTCAATCAAAATCAATTCAAACTCAAAATGTAAAACGTTTCAAAATCGTGTTTATTTTCAGGTCTAAATTAGATTTTATTCCCAGATGTTCAATGTGGTCTTAGACTTTGGACCCCACTATATACTGTATGTATGAGAGACAATTCTGAGAGCAGAGGAGAGGAGAAGAGAAGAGAAGAGAAGAGAAGAGAAGAGAAGAGAAGAGAAGAGAAGAGAAGAGAAGAGAAGAGAAGCAAACAATCTGTGAAGTGATTGTCGAGAGACAGATGGTGTAAAACAATGTCTTATTTCTGACCTCTGACCCCTAAGCCTCTGCTGTACCCTATTCTGACGTGAATCCCTTATTATAACACTCCTGTACTCAATTGAGCTTTTGACCTCAGCAGGTCTGTGATCTTTCAACATGCACATGCATCTTTACACATGCTCGAACAATAATAAAAACTATAATTCATCTCACTCCATAACCAAATAGCACAGTGATGACGTACAGGTTAATCTTGATCAACAGGCCACTGAGCAAGTGCTTACAGAGGAAATGACGCTCTAAAGTTGATAGACCTTCTAACAACTACCAGATTTCCTACAGCAGACCAAGACTTCAATTAAACAGTCACTTCTATATTAAATCATGTTACCCGTTTTGTTTTCCTGCTTTCTGATGCGTTTTGCATCCTTGATGTCTACATCCTGCTTTGGTTAAACATGAAAGAACATGCTGGTTGACAGACTTTGACAATTAGATTTTATTGGTTAACAACATGTAGACCAGTACCAAACCAGCATAAACCTAAATACATTCTGGTCTAAGATGGTCTTCTCAGTGGAGTTGTTACTGCGTTTTTCCCCTCATTCTCCTGCTTCTTTGTGCACATTAACACAAATGTAGAGCTTGTCGCCCCTCTGTGGCCAAATATAACAATTGCCACCTAGCAGAAGGTTGTTCAACAAACTGGCACAGCTTCTTTGATTTTTAAACGTCTTTGATAAGGAGAGACCAGCTAGTCAAATTTATCCTGATTGGCATAATGCAGCAAGTATAAATACAACATTTTCCAGCAAGGTCTAAGGATAAACATACTAGATTTACCAACTAGTTTTGCCAGAAAGCATTTTGGATGTAGAGTTATAGGGGCATGAATGTTTCCCCTCTAACTTGCGTAGCTGCTCAGATTGCTTACATCACTGTTTTGGCTGTAGCTTGCACAGTAGGGGATCATGGGATGGTGAAAATGTGGCTACATCATGCCTGCTTAAATCCATCTCTCTTTCTCTCGCTCATTCTACAACACAAACAGTTAGAGTAAAGCACACCACACTCGTTACCTCAAGCCCTGTTACCAGAGAGGGGATATAAACAGACAAAATAGGGACTGTTTGGACTGAAATAAGAGCGAGAATCAGATTTGGTGCTGCTACGTCAAGTTCCCCAGCGCTGCTCTGCTTGGATCATCTATTAAACCCACTAAAGCTGGAAAAATAGAGAGATGTTGATGTTGGAGAGCGAGAAAGAGAGCAGAGTGTGCAGGTGCAGCATTATGTCAGAAATACAGAAAAATGAGGGAAGCAGAAGCATGTGATTGAGATGAGATTCTTTTTCCCACAATTACTCATTCACACATTCTCAAAGTCAACCACACACATCCACACTCCTTTTTCACATTTGACACACACACACCAGAATCCCTCCATTTTTTACTGTCAAATATGATACTTCCACTGTTGCAAGTTTCAAGAAATGTAACTACCCTCCAAACATTTGGAAACACACTAGGATTTATAGTGAGGTTATGGACAATATCAGCATTAATCTTCATAATTTCTTGATCTAAATGCATTAAATCTAAAGTGTAATTCCTGTTTGAAAAAACAATGATTTTCATTCTGATTGCATAATAATGGCAATGTTTACAAGTCATACACAGCAGCTTTGGCGGCTTATTGTAGACCGTTATAGATTAAAACATCACCAATCTTAGCTCTTTTTTCATGTCTTGTACATCTCGTTAATTAAAATTCTGCCTCTAGACCCTGCTTGGTCACTTCTAGAGCCCTGTACTGCTTCCCTGCTGAAAAAAAGGAGTTTAGAACAGTTGTGCTACTGTAGTTAAAAAGTCTGATGGAGATGCCAGCATCTAAAATCTAATATACATATGGTGCCACATTAGTCTCATTTGGATAGTGTCTCACCTGATGTGGTCTAGGACTATCTCTAGAATCACTATAGTGTGAAGCACAGTGTCATGACCTTTTCCTGTAAATATGAGCTCAATCATGAAATGAGTTAGAGCAGGAACACGATCTTACTGCATAGGTTCACTTATAAAACAGGCTACTAGAAGAAAATTCTTCCCACTTCTTTACTCCAGACCACCCTGCTTTCAGGAAAAGCAGTGCAGTTCTGCATGGTCACCTGTATATATTCCATCTGCAGATATGATCATCTTACAATGATGTAAACACACACACACTGTAGGTAGTTGCTATGGCTTCTGACTCCCAAGGAAGCTGATGAGCTCCTGGCAGCATCTTCTCAGTACAGAAGCCAAGGGGCAATCAGCAGAACAGACCATGAAACACAGAGCGGAGATTCCTGAGGCCCCCCACACACATTCACTGGCACATGCGTCACAGGTTCATGAGCTCATGTATTGGATGATGATTTTTTTAGGAGAGCCAGAGTTAACATGTTCATTTCAGAGATTAATTAAATGTGTAATGCAACAACTTAACACATTTATCAAATATTATTACTCTTTCATTATGCTTTCGAAACACTCTATTTTGTATGCTGCTGAAAGGTCTAGTACTAATTTTTGTGCAATTTTCTGTAACTTTTTTTTTTTTTAGATCAGTAATTGTGATAAGTGCTATACAAATTAATAAATGTGAACTTGTTTACATTGAAAATGTTTACTGTAGCATCTGGACCAATCAGACACACAATATATATTTTGTTAGTTATATTTAACAAATACCCTGTAACACCCCTCAGTTAACAAGCCATATGAGGGCCTATGGACCCTTCCCCCGAAATGCGTCTTAACACCTCAGAAAGGCAGAACAGCTGATATCACTGGTTTATTGCCCAAAGGAATGCGGGTAGAGAAACTCACTCATTTTCCTCATAAGAAAGACACATAATGCCCAGAGAAATGGACTGTTCTCTTCTAATTAATTCATAGGAAAACCTTTATATACATGCAGATACCTATGCAACATATTAGTGTTCTAAGAATCTTTACTAGTTTGTGCATCAACACCCAAGCGAATTACATTTGCAAATTACCATGCCCTCACACAAAGGGTCGTAAAACACTCCAGTAATTGCAAACTCCCGCTTGGGATTTCAGCCTTTCTCATTGGACAAGCCCATCTTGAGAGGCGTGAATTTTCTCAGACCTTAAAGGCCTCACATCAGTGACCCGCCTTCAGCCTGCGGTTCTGTTAGATTCTGACAAGATGGGGATGTGAGCTAAAACGCTCTAAGGACACCCTAAGTCTGCGGCAGGCCTCGGGCCTTGACTTTCCATTCACCAAGATCATCTGACTCAAACTGGTTCTTTTCCATCAACCAACATCAGCAAAGATCAACTTGAGCCTTCAGATTGCAGAGGACTCTCTGTCAGACAGACAAGACGTGCAAGTATCAAACTCTTATTAATTGATACATTAAGTATCATTTGCACCTTTTTACAAAGGTGTGTTTGAACTAAGAAACTGACGTTTCCTTCAGGCTGTAGATCTGCTGAATATCCAATGATACCATAGCTTCATGTTTTATTTCTCTTCTCTTTACAGCCTAAGCTTTAATCCTGTTCCTATACCAACTGTATGCATGTGTGTGTGTGTGTGTGTGTGTATGTGTATGTTAGACTAGTTTAAGTGTTTATGTAGTTAATAAAGTCTTACTTGTATCACACTGGACATTGTTCGTTGTTTGCTCATAACTGAAGTCCCTAATCATGCAGATTTATGCTACATGCTCTGTGTAGTATTGTACAGTAAGAAAGTTATTTC
>NW_015505285.1:730594-731929 GCF_001515645.1 Sinocyclocheilus grahami | reverse complement strand
CCCCTCACCCCCTCACCCAATAAACATACTGGGTGCCAGGATGTCTGCGAACGACACCAGGCCCCTGGTCACCTTGGCAACCTTTTGCTATTTTGCTAGACCAGATACACTTTACGACCTAATGGCATGTTGAGAGTTCTCCCTTTCACTACATTTTCCATAGGAAAGACACAATGCACAGTAAAAATTGACTCTTCTCTAATTAATTAATAGAAAAACCTTTCTGTGAATGAACACACACATCCTTCAGGTCATTGTGTATGTGGTTACTGTCCTTGTATATTGTCTTTATGCTGTTTTATGCATGTTATGATAGACCACTAGTTAATATAACCTCACCTATATTATGTTTGGTCTCTATGAATTCATCTTCGGATGATCTAATTGAGAGTGTATATTACATGCAGATACCTATGCAACATATTAGTGTTCTAAGAATCTTTACTAGTTTGTGCATCAACACCCAAGCGAATTACATTTGCAAATTACCATGCCCTCACACAAAGGGTCGTAAAACACTCCAGTAATTGCAAACTCCCGCTTGGGATTTCAGCCTTTCTCATTGGACAAGCCCATCTTGAGAGGCGTGAATTTTCTCAGACCTTAAAGGCCTCACATCAGTGACCCGCCTTCAGTCTGCGGTTCTGTTAGATTCTGACAAGATGGGGATGTGAGCTAAAACGCTCTAAGGACACCCTAAGTCTGCGGCAGGCCTCGGGCCTTGACTTTCCATTCACCAAGATCATCTTACTCAAACTGGTTATTTTTCATCAACCAACTTCAGCAAAGATCAACTTGAGCCTTCAGATTGCATCGGGACTCTCTGTCAGACAGACAAGACGTGCAAGTATCAAACTTAGTCTTATTAATTGATACATTAAGTATCATTTGCACCTTTTTACAAAGGTGTATTTGAACAAAGAAACTGATGTTTCCTTCAGGCTGTAGATCTGCTGAATATCCAATGATACCATAGCTTCATGTTTTATTTCTCTTCTCTTTACAGCCTAAGCTTTAATCCTGTTCCTATACCAACTGTATGCATGTGTGTGTGTGTGTGTGTGTGTGTATGTGTATGTTAGACTAGTTTAAGTGTTTATGTAGTTAATAAAGTCTTATTTGTATAACACTTGAGATTGTTCATTGTTTGCTCATAACCGCAGTCCCTAATCATGCAGATTTCTGCTACATGCTCTGTGTAGTATTGTACAGTAAGAAAGTTATTTCCCTTAACCAGGAAATTAACGTTCTTAGAATTGACAGACAGTTGACCCTGAGAGGTCAAGTAAATACTTACAGCGGATCTAAATATTTATAATTAATTATAACTAGTTA